>NC_048299.1:15596431-15646906 GCF_013100865.1 Trachemys scripta elegans
CAACGACCGTCAGGGGCGGTAAGAAGGAACTGAGGGGGCGCCGGGTCGGCTGGGGTATATATTCAGCGCCATGAAGGCGCCACTCTAGGGGGCTCCACAGCCTACCCGCCGGTGTTGCTAGGGTAGAAAATCTTCCGACGATCGTGCACGCGGCGCGCACACACCTAATGGAATGGATATGAGCAAGCACTCGAAGAAGAACCTGATATTTTTGCAGTCTTTCAGGAAATCCCAGGATACACGAGAAGGAAAACATAGCTATAGCAGGTCTAGGGCAACTGTAGACCTCCTAGGCATAGTTTCCAATACTCAGAACACTCTTTCTGACAGAGTCTATCCTCTAATGTTTTTTTATTTGTTTGTTTGTTTTGGGGGATATTTTAAAATATTTGATTGTCTAACTATGATTTGGACTCCTGGCCTTCCTGCACTAAAGAATTCCCATTGTGAGTGTGGGGCAGGGTGGGGGAAGAGGTGTGGTGTACATATGCATGCCTAGAAGAATAAGCATGTCTATTGCTTAGTCTTTTCCGCATAGATCTGCCAGGCTCCACTCATAAAGGTGAGCCAAGGAACCCAGCACTGGAGATAATCCACCCCTTGGACTCCACGGAGGTGAGAAGGGAAACCTGGTGCTTGGGATTATCCAACCCTACTGAATTCCATGAAGGTGATCTGGGGAAACAGCACTGATTTCATTAGTCATTTATTTCACCTTTAGGAATTTGAGCCCAGTTTCACTTCCCCTCTGAAGCAGGATAATGGAGGACAGAAATTGTGAAGAAAATATTTCAAGTGGCTACCAATCCCCTTGTCCTCATTGAGGCTCGCTTCCCCTACATGGGTCCTTCTGGGTCTCAAGAATGGATTTGCAATTACCCCTCTCTATTGCATGAGATCCACATGGATAGATCTGTGTTGGAAGCAGGGGAAGGGGGCTAGGCCTGAAGGCCCTTTGCTGGACTCTCTGGGGTTGACAGAGACTGTGCTGTGTCCCGTGCCCTCCATCTGTGGAATGTGGCTGAGCTCTGCACACAGAGGCGTGGCTGCTGGTGTGGGCTATAGAGACTCAGGGTTGATCTTCCTTCTGGCTTCACTACCATTATGGAGCTGGGGCTGCTTGCCCCAGAACTAGTTCTTTTCCAATCCTTTCTGACCCTTTTCCTGCTGTGGAAAGGGCCCAATGCACCTTCCCCCAGCCTGGGCTGCATCTTGCCCAACAGAGCCTGTATCTCCAATCCTGCCTGGTTCCTTTCTTGCTCAGAGGAGAGGGGAAGAACCTCCAATCAAACTGCGCTACGAGGCGAACTGCACTCACCCTACAGAGCCAGTCAAATTCCCCAAAGAAACACTCACTAAGGGGTGAAGCAGGAGGCACACAGACTTCCACTTGCTTCTGGCTTTCTCAGTCCAGCTCTCTCCCAGAAGCCTGCAGGGACATCAGCCATTGCAAACGCCTCAGAGGGGATGCAAAGCCGAGGGGACAGCTCCTCACAAGGCAAATGCAGCCCCTGGGACATGACTGGGGATTAGATGGGCACATTATTAACCCAAATTGTTAGTGAGCCATTTGATATAAGGTCTTGAATTTTCCTCAGAAAAGTTCTGCAGTAAGGAGACCTGGCTGAGCCACCAGGGAGGCAGAAAAAACTGGCAGGAGCTTCAAAGAGCAGGGCATTCTCCTGCTGCCAGTGACTGACAGGTCCGGTTCTGCTCCCACACTGCAAACAGGCTTACGTATTCATTGTATCAGGTCTGTGGAAATTAGCACGCAGAAGTGACATATCTATCATTTTTCAAATTAATTTCCAATGAACACCTGGTACAATTACCCTCAAGCTTCGCCACAATAATTCTCCTTTGGTAGAACACAATTTGTGTAATTATATACAGAATACTTTTGTTTCTCTGAAGTTAGGAAAGAAATTGTATCCAAATGAGGATTATGAAACAGAAAAACTAGTTACAATTTTAACTACGGAGTTGCTCCTGTCATTCTGTAATATGTGAATCAACTTCCAAAAACAAACCGAGTATTTGACGGCAGAGAAAAAAGAAGACAGTATGAATGTCTCATCTACTAAAAATTAGAAAAGTAGATATTTATATTCATCCCAGTTTGAAAGAAAAATGAGACTTTTATATTTAATATCCTATTTTTTAAAACTGAGTATAATAAAACACAAGAGGATAAAAATACTGTGCGTGTTCTCAGGTACTAATGAAATATCTTCACAGGAGGTTAATTATTCTCATCCACAATTACTGATTTACCATAAGTACAAGATTTTTATAACAACGTTGACTCAAGGCAAATTGTATCAATGCAATTCTAGATGATACCCATGAGTACAAAGTTTAAAACATGACTTACCCAGCTGGGATTTTTCTGTTTGCTTATACATTACTCAAAAGGGAAATTGTTTACCAGTAATTGGACTTTTCTAAAGCTAGTATCCTCTACAGACCCACATTCAAAAGATCTCAGTCCCTTAGCAAAGGAACAGACTAGGAAGTTAATACTGTAAAATTGAGAACCTTGATTGGAAAGAATTACTGCATTGTCTCAGGAATATGCATATCTATCTATCTATCTATATCTATATCTGTATGTATGTATGTATATGTACATACCTTAGTATATAATGATCTACAATAATCTAAGAATATAAAAGAATAAACGCAGAATCTCTAATCTCTGAGAAGTAGAAGTGTGGTTCCAATGGTGAAACTATATTTAGAAAACATCAATTACAGAAAAGCAAACTCCTTTTCTCAAAAGATAAGTATCCTCTACAGATATATAGGTCTCTTAATTAATACACTCAAGTCAAAACTGTAACAATATAATAGGAACAAAATTAAGAAACGATCAACTAAGAGCACAAAAACATAAGATGATCGATCCAGTTGTAACAAAACTAGTATAATAAACAAGAGAAAAGCCGGGTTTACTTTTAATTAATACTTTAATCAAATATCCTGAGATTTATTCTTACTTTTTGTTCAGTCCTTCCTCAGGCAAATTTCCACTGATTTCAATGGAAGTTTGACAGAGTTAGAACTGAAAAACAAATGAACAACAACTGAGGAGTTTAGGATTTGGACCAAAATCTTTGCAGATGCTTTTCTTACAATGAAATTGCTACTGGAATGATCCAAGTTCCAACTTAGCATATTAATGGCATGATTCAAAGTCCTCTGAAATCAATGGGAGTCTTTTCACTGACTTCAATAAACCTTAAATCAGCCATTAGTCCAGTCCTTAAGTGGAAAATTATTTTTCCCCCAACTTGGGCAAAGTAAAAAAATGATAAATAAACAAACTCTAAATGAGTTGTGTGCTATGTGACCAGTGTATTTTTCTGGGATTTAAATGGGAGTCATTAAACCAGTGAAATTGGCTATCCAGACAAATCCATGTTTCTGCAAACTCAAATAACCATACATGTACTATTTCAACTGTTAGACATTAAAACATTAACTACATGTGTTTATATGAATATTTGATCCATTATGACCACTCCTCAGAGTATTAATACCTCCTGATACCATGAAGAAGTGCCTCAAGATGCATATTTCGAAGAAATACACTGGTGACTCTTTTTTCTTTTTAAAATTAACATGGAAATTAAATGCTAAAATTATATTACGACAATATTATGACTGGGATTTTGTTTGCTCTAGCCATAAAATTCAATGTTATGGTTCCCACAGCAATTGTAACTTGGCCATATTACACACACTGTATATATTAAGATGTTCATGTCAATGGTAGAGGAAGTGAGCAGTATGTGCAACATAACTCAGTGCTTTTTGTTGATTTTTTTTTAAATGTACAATCATTTTCCTTCACCATTTATGTATATTACTGAATTAAAGCTGGGAAGAAATAAGAAACTTTTAATGTGATTTTAGTAGAAATCACAGAAACCCATTTCACATATTAAAATATGGCCATTTATCCAAATCTGTCCTTTGTGCTTCCCTCTTATGGGCTCTCCAGCAGCTGTTAATTAACAAACATTATCACCAGAACTGTGGCTGAGTTCTCACAAGTCATGGGGGCAGTGGCATAAGTAACATTTAGTTTGCTGATGTCCAAAATAAAGAAGTATCCACCCTTTGGCATTCTCTCCCCCCCACTTTCCCCATCACACACACAAAAAAGCATTTTAAGGTCATTTTAAACTACACTAGAAAAAAATCTGTATTACAAACTAAGTAAACTTTAATGGAAAATGCATTTTATTTTCAAGACATTTAACTATAGAAACAATGTCATATTGTAAAATATGTGACAATGTTTATTTAAGTACTATAAGGAGATATTAGCGCAGGGGCAAGTACAGTTTCTTCTAGTAGATTAGCTGCAAATTTCTGATTTACTGCATATTTCCAGCCAATTTCACTATGTTTACATACAGCGAAAGTCACTGAGAAATGCACCAAACCCCAGCTGGTTGAATGATCTTGTATGCAATTTGCTGCATTTACTGTAGAGGATTAAATTAGTCTTGGATTCTTAATCCTTGGAGAACACTGTTTCTCACCTCTTAAAAAGTATCAGGCTTTGCTTTGAGCTTGTGAATAGTCTTAAATAAGGACACATCTACACTACAAACTTGCACTGGCGCTGCTGCACTGATACAGCTGCGACGCTGTAGCACTCCTGGTGAAGACGCTCTACGCCAGGGGTCGGCAACCTATGGCACGCGTGCCAAAGGCGGCATATGAGCTGATTTTCAGTGGCACTCACACTGCCCGGGTCCTGGCCACCGGTCCAGGGGGCTCTGCATTTTAATTTAATTTTAAATGAACCTTCTTCAACATTTTAAAAACCTTATTTACTTTACATACAACAATCGTTTAGTTATATATTATAGACCTATAGAAAGAGACCTTCTAAAAACGTTAAAACGTATTACTGGCGCGCAAAACCTTAAATTAGAGTGAATAAATGAAGACTCGGCACACCACTTCTGAAAGGTTGGCGACCCCTGCTCTACGCTGATGGGAGTAGCTCTCCCGCTGAGATAACACTGTCTACATGGAGGGTTACGGTCAGTATAACTATGTCACTTAGGGATGTATGGATTTTTCAAACTCCTGAGCAATGTAGTTATACCAAAGTATGCATGTAGTGTAGACCTGGCCTAAATCAGTAATATGGAAAGTATCATATAGATTTTACAATTCTTTCCTTTACAAAAAATGAAATTATGAGCCTATGATGTTCAGAAGCACAAAATGAAATTTTGTGATCTTGATGAATGAACTAGTCACAGTAAAACATTTCTTGTGAAAAATTTGCAATGGCAAAATAAATGCGAAAGATGTGTAAATAATTTGTTTTCAAACTATATCTTTAGTGTGTATTATAGATGATGCAGTAAGCTATTTACTTTTGAGGACTATGATGAAATCTAACCCAAATCACAATTGCAATGACTTGTACCAGATAGTTCCTACTAGATATCTGCCAACATAACAAAATCATCAGACCATTTGTCATAATCACAAATTTCTGCCCAGGGAATCTCCCAGCACAAGGACAGCAGGGCTGCTGCAGGTTCATCTATAAAGGTAGGTGAAAAAGTTTTACCACATCCTGCCTACAAATACAATATAGGAATCAAGATGGAAATATACGTAGATTGATATGAAAGAGTGAGAAATAAGCTTACACAACAAGAACTATGACATTATGAATAATATCACTTCTGGGATGTACCTTGAATATTGCATTTGAGGATCATATAAGATTTCTAGTTTGCTCTAGTGTTCAAAGGATAATCCAAAAGAAGAAATTTCCCATTAGAGAACTTCACCATGTCTTATCTTCAATTATTCAACCTGTAGTTACCCAGAGTTTTTCAAAGCAAATGTGTTTAAAATAATGGATTGTTAACAATAAACTATATGCCCAATTTATACTGCTGGATAAACACAATGTATATTTTTTAGGATAGATCAAATTGTTTTTCATAAACCCAAATTTGATACTTCTTTCAAAAACATGGTATATTGAAAGTTAACAATGATTTGGCTACCAGCTTCAATACTAAAACAATATGCTTACCTGTCTTGATCTTGGTCTCCCAGGAGAAAACTTTCGTTTGGTGATAGCTGGCTTTCCCATGCCGATTTTTGGAGTGACAGATATATAAGTTGTTGGGAGAACATTTCCGGCAGAGGAACTCTGTGGTGGAGTCTGACTGTGCATCATATCATGTGCAGAATGCAAATCTAATGAAACTACTGGTGAGGAACACACACTTCTCTTGTTTATGTCAACTGATGATGAAAATGAAGAATATGTCTCCGTCGGTGACTTTATAGGTTTGTCTCCTAATAGTGAACTGTTTGCACAACTTTCATTTGCAGGAGTGGTTTCCACTTTCAACAGAAAAGTTGGTGTTTCAGAGCTTTCATGGGTTTCTTTCTTTTCTAAGTCTTCTTGCACTCTTACTGTCTCCAATTGTTCTTCTATCTTAAAAGAAGTCTCCTCTTTATTCACAGACCCTAAAGTTTCTGGTGGTGTAGTTGTGGCCTCAGGTGCTGAAAGGGGAGGCTGAGTTTCCTCTGTGGATACTTTTGATACCTCAGCATCTTGTGACAGTTGCTGCTCTTCTGCTTGTTTGTCTGACTCCGGCTGCGTTACAGCTTGAATGCTTTCTGTCACTTCCATCATGTGCTTAGTTTGACTGTCATCAGATGCTGGTGTCCTTTTAGGAGATGTTTCCATTTTAGCTGTACCAAGTTGATTAGAAACTCCTGCTTCCAGTTCAACAGTCTTTTCATCCTGTGATATGTCTGTAACTAAGCGAGAGCATATCATTAGAGACTCCTACAAAAGCATCAATAGTAGAAAAGATTTATATTTTAAAAAAGAAAAGTGGGAGATATTTCAACATTAAAATACACATTTATCTTCCAGAGGAACAATACAGCAGATGGAACCTAGGTTTAAATATGAAGGCGCAAGCAAGCAGAATGTTCTTAGGCCTGGACGACATAGTTTTAACCACATGGCTACGTCTGGTACGGGTGTGAAAAAAAAAAAAAATCACACATCAACAGACATAAGTATGCCAAGCAAAAGCCTTTGCCAGTATAACTGTATCTACCCAACAAGCTATGCTAGCAAAGGACTCTGTTTCATTTCGTGACCTGGCATAAACTATACTGACGAAAAAACCCTCATTTGCTGTTATGAGCTATACTCCCAAATCCTTTCTAGTGTAGACAAGCTGTCGTGGAAGACTTTTCACTGTGAAACTTGCTCCCACCCAGAGATCAGGTTTGACCAAGTCTTGAGATTTTGGAGGAATAGGTGCTGCAATCAAACAGCTCCTGGATCAACCTACCTAATCCCATAGACAAGATACTTTACAATAATAAATATTAGTATGTGAGATGATGGGAAGTGAACTATTTCGCCTGAAAGGCTGCAGATGTATATTTAAATCTATGTATTATAACTAAATGCTACAGTGATGGACACATTACGAATATGAATAAATACATTAACTTGCTATTACTACCAATCATTTATGTAAAGGGGAAAAAAAGCGAACACGATACAATAGCCAAATATTATCCTTCCTAAGCCCCCAATAAACTGGGAAAAGAGGGCTGTGTAGCTCCCTCCATCTTCCCCTTTCCCCTCCTCATAGGAGCTCATCTTCCCTCCTGGGTTTGGGAGGAAATAGCTGGGAAGGGGGAGTATTCTAGTTGATTGGCTGGTCTGAGCAGTGCAACAGAAACCCACTGGCTCCTGCACACTGAAGGGGAGGGCATTCTAAATTCTTTCCCCTTGGCTGGGATGCCATTATTCACCCAGAACATGTTACCATGCTGCCAGATAGTATTTCTGACATCACAAATGCTGTTGCGATTACAGTAAAATGTTTAATATGATATTTCATGACATCAAACCATACCAAATGTTTTATGTATCTAATCCACAAAACTCAAAATACAACCTAGAAAAATAAAAAGCATGTGCTTATACACATACAAATAATCCAGAAATTGGAAATGATGGAAAAATGAAAGCCAGAAAAAGTAAATGACTGTTGAATAGGGTATTTACTCTCCATATAAAATCTTTTACATATATAAAATCTTTTTTTGCTTCAGTGCGGCTGTGGTGCATAAATCTAAACATGTGAAGAAGTAGTACAGACGGTCCATCTTCCTAAAGAACACGAGGGAAGGAGAGAAACAGTTTATAATGTAGTTAAAGTAATGTGTTAGCTTTGAGCTATGTAAAGTGAAAAGTATGTTCAAAATATCACAATATTCACTGCCATAAGCTCATTTTAGATTTCAATATTCAGTAAGTGGATTAACAACATGGATTTAATACAAAGCTTCATAACTTAAACAAAGACCCAGTGTAGCACAAATCACTCAGATGATAAATTAGAATAGTATATATTTTCAAAAAATTGACCACAACTAAATTTTTCAGTGGGTAATTCCTTAGAAAGTACAGCTTTCTTTCTGAAAAACACCTTTGACCGTTTCATAACCACACAATGTTCTCCATAAAAATCTTAAAAAACAAAATATCCACAAATTAAACAAATCTCAGATGGTGTAAACTGCCCAGCTGGACAAAAAACTCTCCCAACCGTGTACAACCAACAAAGTTCCCCATAGCTTGTCACTTAGGATCAGCATGAAAGTGTGATTTCAAGTTATGGTATGCAGAGGTAGCAAGAAGAAAACTTTTCTTGTCAAGTGTAGGTGTGAGTCTGAGCCATAAATTTCTGAAGAATTAAAACCTATATTTTTTTTATAAAGTCAGCCAAACCAACATAGTTTTCTTGTTTTAGCGATACCATCACATTAAATGCTCATGTTTGCAATGCATTACCACCAATGGGATTCCTTGCCTCAAACCAGCTCTCTCCCATGTGGCATTTTTCTTCGGTATTATCTCCATATAAGTTGAATACTATCCCAATGGAATTTGCCCAATTTTCTAAATTCTCAAGGTCCTATTGCCGTTTCACTTGATCTTCTATTGTGTTTGCAATCCTTCTTAAATTGGTATCACCATCAAATTTGATTATTTAATCTTCCAGGTAATCTGTGAAGCTATTAAATAGCACTAATACCAAAAGAAGCTCACTTGACACCTCAACTGGTTTTGATTATGCTCTGATTGTTTCCACTTCTGGTCAATTAAACAGTTTTGTGTTCATATTACCAAAAATCTTCCCAACTTTTACATTAGGTCATTTAGACCAATAACAAAAATGGTTCAGTCAATTCACTTTATCCACAACAATTAAAATTTTATTTAATGACAGAAC
Source organism: Trachemys scripta elegans (assembly GCF_013100865.1). Taxonomy (NCBI): domain Eukaryota; kingdom Metazoa; phylum Chordata; order Testudines; family Emydidae; genus Trachemys; species Trachemys scripta. The sequence goes on from NC_048299.1 coordinate 15,605,761, forward strand.
AAACATAATTTTTGTCTGGCTTTTCTTTAAAAAAAAAAACACCACAAATACCTTCCTTCACCACAAATCTATGAGTCTTCCTACACATCAAATTGTCATCTAAATATTTCCTGTATTGTTTAATAGGTTACCTAACTGTGATTTATCCAAACAGTTCAATATATTTACGCTTTGAAAACATTTTGTGCACTCCTCTTGTGCTTCCTCTGATCTTACCAATGAATTCAAACTATCAGCTATATATTTTGCTATTTGTTTCAGGATCTTGGATACAACTCTTCGGGTCCCGCTGATTTAAAAGCCAGCCAATAGTCTCTCAGCTCCTTTGAATCCATCATTAGAGAAGACTTATCCAGATCATCTATGCCACCCAATATTCCACACTCTGATATTAGTATTAACATGGGGGACGAAGTACTGCATGTACTAAATAACTCAGACATCATACAGGGACACTCCAAGTGATAGGCTACGATTACTCTGATTTTACTCTTTTTCTTGGTGAATTTTTAAAAGTCTCCTAGAAAAGTATACTATTTTTGTCTTTTACTTCTGAAAGATTTGACTGTTCACTAATCTTATCCAATGACTTCCCTGATTTCCCCACTTTTGTACAGTATTTTTTTTAAGTCATTTAATTCAGGTCTTGGCATGTATCATCATGTAATCAAATATGTCTTCTCTACTCATCATGTATTGCACAAAGACAACTCACCTAGTCTGTTATTCTAAGAAAGATGCTGGTGCTGTTACACTCAAAATTGATGGCACTGACATCTTTGCCAACAATTGATCTATTTAGGCTAGCAATGGTAACAAGAATAGGAGTAGGATCAAAGGTTCCTGATACTTGAAATGTAGTTAAGACTTAAACAATTGTTTCTGAAGTCTCTGCAGAACAGGGAAGCAATGCAGTGCTATGGTAAGTAAAATAAAAAGACAAAATGTATTTTGAAAAATGTTATCCAGCCAATTAGATTGTTGGGATGGGATGTACTGACCAATCATTCTGAGACAATCTGAGACAATCACCCGAAGCTTCTTTGCCAGGTTGACCAATGTTTCTGACGTCTTTTGGGAGAAAGAGATGCAGAGGATGAATCTTCTAATGGGGATCAGGAGTCCTTCTTCACTGTTGTAGGATTGTTTTTAGACTCCAGTAAAGATGGTACCAAAAAACAGTTGAGTTCACATAACAGTAGAGCAGGGCAAATAATGGAAAATAAGAATTCACAGTACATTTATGCATATTCACTCACCTTTCTCAAAACCCAAATTTTTGTCAGTTCTCCAGTTGTGTGCAGCAACATATGCCAGTATTCAAAGAGTAGCAAATACGTGGAAAACATCTTATTCTGGAGAAACTACATATTGTATTCAGAATATGAAATGTTTTCATAAGAATTTCCCCTGCTGCCCTGATTTGAAAACAAACATGATAAGGTCTTTTGTGGTTCACTCTTCCATTTAGTAAACAGATGTCAGATAAAAGATGAGTTCCCTCTTGAACTCAGGAAAAAAGGTTTACAAAGCTAGGACTTTGGACTTGGCGGCTCATTTGCTAGTGCTCTTTGTTTCCATATGGGATATTCAAGTTCTCAATCTTCTAGCTGGCAAGGGCAGGAAGTTCTGAAGGAGTTGCACATTCAGCCAACAGGAAGAAGTGTCACATGTTAATCAACAGCACCCTTCGTCCCCCGGACCCCGAAGCCAAATAAATAAATATATATGTTACTTCTCAAAGCTCAGAGTGGGTAGGTTCCAGTAAGCAGTCTTAATGACAATTTTTGAAAGGTGATCCATCCAGAGTCAGACAAAATGGAAAGGTGATTACAATAAGGAAAATCAAGTGAACTGAATTTAAAGCAGGAAAAAAAATTGCTTGTATTTTTGCCATGAGCTTCTTTTTATAAGGGTAGAACATCTATTTTAAAAATCCACTTGCATTTGGAAAAAAGATGAAATTATCACAGGAGGTCACATGTGGTTGTATGATTAAATCCATGTAGCAGGCATGCTGGAAGCACTCACCCCTTGGATATGTGACCCAAAACACACAAGAGAAAATTTAGCCACTCATCCTGTTGTGTGCTATTGCTAACACATGAGACTCTGTGAAAGCGTAAGGGATACCATTCCTCTGGGGTCAGAGGCCAGCAGCTGGCTAATCAGGCCCACCTGGTGCACCTGGGACAAGACCTGTGTAACTTAACAGGCTGTTCTTCATAAAAGGAGGAACAGGAAATAGAAAGGGAGAGCTACGATATTGCCAGAGGCTGTAGCTACTTCTGGGAGGAGCTGCTCCCAGAAACAAAACGGACAGAAGGGAGACTGTGGGAAGTCCTATTATCACAAAGAACTTCAACCCAAAAGGGATGAGGAACAGACTTAGGGAAGGTTTAATCTTGTTTTGTTGAGGCGTCGTGAAAGGAAAAAAAACAACAACAGCTGACCTGCTGGAAATTACCTTCCTCGGACTCTGGAAGAAGGTTCCAGGCAGAATTCCCCAGAGAAGGGCATGGGCTCAGCAAGAACAACGCTGAGTCCAGCTGGAAGAGGGGACTATAAGACAGGCCCCAATCCTTTGCAGACTCATACAGAAAGTTTTGCGATTGAAATTATGTGGCAACAAATAATTCTTTTTTTTCTCTATGCTCCACAAATATACAAACATACCAACTTGGTTAGCTTCTATTTCAGGGAATATCCACTCCCAGTAAATATTTAACATTTTTTCTCCCATATCTATAACTTTATCCTTGTCTTAATGAAAATAATCTTTCAAACAACAAAATATAGTTAACACAGTCACTGAAGAGTTCTGGTGATGGAATCAATACAATTCATTTGACTCAGCAAAAGGCAGGGAATCTTCCTGTTAGTGTTTATGTAACTTCATGAGCACTTAGTAATCTATTTTGTCTGGCTGTGAACCTCTCATTCTTACCATCTGTGACACATCCAACTGTTGATTCTTGACCAGGACCATCATCAGTAACTCTTTTTTCCTGAAATGCCACTTCTTCTGCATCACCTCCAATTTCCATTTCATTTGTACAAGCTTAAGGAAAAGCAAAGCATTTATCAATTTTGACATAGTGTTTATTGTATTACTTTGGCATCAGTGGTTGCTGTCATTGCTTGACCTTTTGGTTTAACAACATGGTATTTAACTATGTGATTTGAGTTAAGGCAAATCAGGACAACTAGAAGGTTAGGTAGAATATATAGCATTTCCTAAAGAGTTTGTCTAAACATGGAGTTATTTAGGAATAGCTATATCTCCATATATGGAATAACTCCATGTATGGACACTTATTCTGGAATAAGAGTGCCTTGGCCCTATTTAACTTAATCCACCCTAATGCTACATTACAGAACCCATGCCAGCATAGCTATACCAGCATAGTCCCCGAATGTAGACACAGCATTTACTAATAAAAGGAGTTTTTCTGCCGATGTAGGAACATCACCTCCTTAGCTACATTGACAGAAGCCCTCTTCTGTTGGCATAGTTGTGTCTACACTGTGGTTTTTGTCAGCATAGCTATGTTGATAGGGGTGTGGTTTTTCACACCCATGGCTGACATACCTGTAACAGTTTAAATTTGAAGTGAAGACCAGGCCTAAATGGATTAATTTTAACAGGTACAAGGCACTCTTATTCCAGAATAAGAGTGTCCACACATGGAAGTATTCAGGAATCTATAGTGCACTTTAAATTCACAGCCTACCTTAATCCCAGTTAACTTTCAAGTACAGACAAGCCCCAAGGGCCTAATTCTCATTAGTGCTACAACTGCTTTACACCATTCTGACAGTGAAAAGGGATTTTAAAGTAAGTATAAGTGTAATTTTGTAAACATAATTTACAGTCACTTTAAAATCCCTTTACACTGTCAGAACCATATAAAAGAGCTTTGGCGTAAATGAGAATCAGGCCCTAAGGTCCCAAATCCTATAAATAACTTGCAGAATCATGGCTGAAAATATTTATAAAAATAAATAATACAAGAACACTGTAGACGTATGACATAGTGAAGAGGCTCTATCGTCTATCAACGTTCAGAACGTTCAAGTGGAGGCTAAATTTTCCACTTGAGGCATAGGCCTTCTTTCATATGCAAGGATCCCATTTCAGCTGCAGGAAGTTGCATGGAGAAAGCATATTAACTCAATGAGCGGGGCTACCTGTTGGGCGGAAGTCCTCATTATGGTGCATGCCTACCAGAAGCCTACTTTCTTTTTCCCTAAAAGCCTTTATACCTAATAAAATTCATTAAAATGCAGTATGCAAATTAGGGGACAGGGAAAATGTAAAGTTTATACTAATACCTCCAGTTCCTAAAGAACTGATCCTCAAACAGCATTAGTGCAAAAAAGCACAATGACTATTGCTTTTTGTTCAGGAAAGCCTCTTTAAAGTTCAAAAAGCCAGAAACGATTAGGTGATGCTACTTTTAGCACCTAAATATCCTCTCAGAGACTATGCCAACATTAAAGTGATATTTTAATTTCAATTTGAGGAAATGATCATTTAGATTGGCTCCAAATCTGGGTTTAATGTACAAAAGTGATCTCTTGGGTATAAGATGCTACATGACTACCCTCCATAACAGCTTCAGATTTTCACTAGTAGTTGAGATGACACCCTAACTCTTCCTTGGAGAAAAGAATACATTCCTCAGTGTTTCATCTGGCTAAAAAACATACCAAAAGTAGTATTTTCAATTTTAAGCATTCAAATAAAAGCTTCCATTTATTCAGCAGTGTTTTCACTTTAAGGTAGGAAGGTTTTTAGGATTAGTTTTGTGTGTTAGCTCAGACTTCTCCCTAAATGACCTAAACACATTATTTGAAAGTTCAATAACCATGAGTAGCCTTTCAAGATAGAAGTGACCTTTTGCTAACCTGTTGTACATGTTCATTCCTAACCTCTGCCATTCATTTATTTATATTTACCTACTGTCACTGTCCCTCTCCAAGATCAATTTTTCCATTATCCCTTGCTACTCATCAAGGGTGTATACACATGACCGGAGCCAGCACCAAAGATGCTTGTTTATGCAAAGAATTAGCCTGCACACATAGGAGAATTATACTTGACTTTTCTGGTAGTTCAACGTTTTCCCCATCACCAATGAAACGTGGGATATAAATACCTTGCAGCTGGTTTCCCTATTTCTTCTAAAAGAAGCTCACAATACATGAATGACAAGAATTCACAAAGTGCCAGATTGACTGATGCTGTCAAAGCAGAGCAAGACTTCACTAGTGCCCTCTCCTAATGATGGTGGTTTTTTGTAAAATGTCTAGCCTCTGCCTCCAAGCTTAAACACCAATCATATTTCTCCCATGAGACAAAACATGCATGAGAAGAAGTGCAATCCATGTGACAATGTGGTGTGAAATACCCAAGAGTATTCAACTCACACACACCCCCATTACAATTTAGCAAGGTAGCAGGTCTAGTGGACAGAGCACCAGACCATGACTTGGGTTCTACTCCCAGCTCTGTTGATGACCTACTGTAAAAGCTTGGACAAAGCACTTCACATCTTTCTGTTTCCCCTCTCATCTTTGGTTTGTCTTGTCTAATTAGACTATAAGATCTTTGAGGCAGGGACTGTCTCCTGTGTAAATATTTTGTTTTGAATTGGACTCTTATAATGACAAAATACATTTAATTGAATGTAGTTTAATGATTTAATTAAATACAGCTTAACCATAACTAACTGTTTGCTACTCTCACACGTTAAGAGAAAATTTTACCTGTCACACTGCAGGATTCAGGAATCAGTCCAGAAGTCTGCATTAGATCACATGGCTGTGTCTGATCCACTTCTCCTTCTAGTTGTTTACAAAGAGTACAGATGTAATCTTTTAACTGAGAATCCAATTCATTACCTGGAGGTTTGTCACATTCTATATGAATCCACCTGGATAGATTATTAAAGTTACATGAATTATAATTAATTCACATTAAATTATAAAACGTCTTACTAAGAATCAATCTCTCTCTCTCTCTATTCATTCCACCTCTCAGAACACGCACAAGCACACAAATGCACACGCACACACCAAAAAAGTGTAAACCAATGCCTAAAGGGTGTAATTATAAATGATGACAAAATCTACTTTGCAATTTGACTTATTTAGACAATAAGACCTAGAGAATGTGATTCTTTTTCAACTTAGAAATACTACTGCTCTGGGGGAGGAAAGAAATAAAAAAAGCTTTCAATACATCAGGCAGAGAACAAATTTAAATAGCATTCTAAACTTTGCTTAAAGCCGACCATGAAACCATAATATGGTCCTAAATGCACATCGATTTAAAGATTTCCCCTCTCTTTCATCCCCCCCATTACTGAGTTAACAGCATGGGTATAATTGGATACAGAATGCCTATTCCATAGACTTTGCAAAAGAAGACAAATACAAATAATTCTGTTTCAATTCTTCATGAAAATTTATAATAGAAAGAATTTAAAGCTAGTGCTCATAAATGAGAGGTTTCAGAGTAGCAGCCGTGTTAGTCTGTATCCGCAAAAAGAACAGGAGTACTTGTGGCACCTTAATAGCTCATCTTAATTAATTAGCCTCTTTGAGATGGTATGGCAACTTCCACCTTTTCATGTCCTCTGTTTGTATATCTATCTTCTTACTGTATGTTCCATTCTATGCATCTGATGAAGTGGGCTGTAGCCCATGAAAGCTTATGCTCAAATAAATGTGTTAGTCTCTAAGGTGCCACAAGTGCTCCTGTTCTATTTGCTCATAAATGTTACCACATTGACAGCTCAGGTCAGCTTTAGTCTTTAGTTTACCCACAGAATAAATGCAACATAATTTACAGCAGGGCAAGTGTCTTTGTTATGCCCCAGTCTCTAGGAGAAGAGAGGACAGTTTACTCATTTGATGAAATTACAAACAAAGGGTCCTATTTATTGACAATTGTGGTAATGTTATATGATGACCCTTGCCCATTAAGTGAAGTGAGATGGATGCATAATTTCCGATAGGCCGCCAAACACATTAAAATCATTTAAGGAGTTGTAGTAAATTCAGCTTCTTACCTTTTGCACATATGACAGTGCAACAAGTCTTTTTGCAAGTCTGGGTGGCATGATTTTTCACAAAAAGGACAAGGTAGGTTGTCTTGCTGTTGGTAACAACTATCACACACTAGACAGTTGTGGTGCCACTGACAACTGGTTCGTGTGCCACACTCAGCACACACTCTGCAGTTCTGGGGACCATAAAAAACGGATTTAGTTTGTTAATTATGATGCTACACCACAGGACCAAACTATCATTAATTGACACTTTCTACTCTGATTAAAGGGGCATTTTTAAAATCCTTTTTATTTTATTTTTTGGGGGGCAAATGCTAGTAAATGGTACAAGATTAACTGCTCTGACTCTGGAAGTCTTATCAACAGAACATGTAAAGTCTGGCAATAGCAGGAAAAATTTCCTTGCACTACACTCTCATTTGAAAGGGACACAACCTCTCTGGTGAGTGGATACTTCAGTCTCTAATCCCATTCAAATGTCAGCTTCTTGTTGAGACTACTAACAAGGAGGATCAATTAGTACAAACTGTGGTGGTGCTTTTGCGATTCTGACACCTATATAATGAGAACTAAATTAGGACTCAACTCATTTCACAAAGGTCACCAAATAAAATCATATACTAACTATCTTTAGTCCATATTACAGTTTTTACATTTATAACTTCAGAGCTAATGGTTATCACCTTTTAACAGCATGCATAACTATTCAATTACTGCTCATTTTCTGTGTAGCATACGACGCCAAAAAATGTATTACCAAATTATTGCCATTTATGATGACAACAATGGGGTAAGTCCATTCTCTTCCTCCACGGTGAAAGAGGGCCCTGTGCAGTTGAATTGGTGTTATTTTATTGAACAAGGAATGTCAGGACAAAGAGAGGCATACAGGACAGGAAGCACGTACTTCATGGCACAGACTGGAGTGTTGCACAAGCCTCTTCAAGAGCAATGTATGGAGGAAGACATGACCAGGTGCGGGGAATCCATATGGATCTCTGTATGGATCATCTCCCTTCCCATCTCCTACATAAGGGGCTGCTTAAGTGCCTATATGGGCTGATTCAGCCACTGAACTGAAGCAGTCTCCACGGAGCAGCTATGGTGCCACACCACAACCTGATAGCAGAAGTCCTCCAGAGATCACTAGGTTGGGATTTCTGGCCTGTGTTCTATGCAGGTGGTCAGACTAGATGATCATTATGGTCCCTTCTCACCTTAAAAAAACTATGTATATTAACTTGAGAGATACAAAGGGAATGTTATAAAGACAGGGACACAATCTCTGGGGGTTGGTGCCCAGAGGCATCCCTCAGCATGCAGATCTCCCCCTACCCACATTAAGTGTATGGGGGGGATGCATTAGGATCAGTTGCCTCCATGCTAGCTAGCCTTCCTTTCTCTTCTAGAGGCACTCTGAAGGACTTTTTGTAAGGTCCAGGATTTGTGTTTGAGGAGGCAGACTGCAGTAAAGCTGGGAAGAAGCATGCCATTACCTTACTAAATTTAAACAACTTTGTTTGAAGAGAACCTCCACGCAGATGTTAATATAGCTTGAACCTTTATTATTAACTTTTTCTGAGAAGGGCACCCTTGATGTTCTGGAACACCGCATGCACCAATGCACACACACCTTTTGTCTTGGGTGGCTGGCCCCTGTACATGAAGCAGCTGTGCCAGAACAGGTGCTCCCAGTTTGGCAGGGCAATACCAGAGGCTATAAAGGATCAGGGAGAATCAGAGAGAGACACTCAGTGAGTCAGAGCAGCCTGAGTCAGTCACAAAAAGGGGCAAATGAGACCTTCCAGAGACCAGAAGAGGTCCCTGAAGGAAGTTGTAGGAGGTTCCTGGGGAATGCTGAAAGCAGGAGAGCAACAAGAGGGTTTGTTGGACAACAATCCCAAGCCAGAATGCCAGGGCCGGAGAGTTGGGGAGCACTAAAGGCCAGAGAGCAGCTGAGTGAGTTGCCTAAACCGGAGAGTGAAAGTCAAGGGCTGGAGAGGGCTGAAGACACAGGAGTAGTGTAGGGGCTTATTTGCTAATGTGTCCAAGCTGGAGAGCTGGACCCAGAAGAATAGTTAGAGGGGCAGAGGAGTGCTCTCCTGGTGAGAATGATCTACCAGCAAAGCGGCTGTGGGGGCTCCTGCTGGGAAGAGCCGGGCTACATGCCAGCTGGGAGAGGGCAAGAAGCGGACTGATAAGGAGCCTAGGTGTGGCAGAAAACACCGGAGGTGTGGTACTTGGGGTGTCAAGGGACTGCCAGTCCTGGGATTTTAAGGACTATAGGCACTGGATATGATAAATGGACTATGTGTTGGGAATTATTTGCATAATGTTTATTTACTAAACCAGTCCCAAGGAGCAATATTACTGAGGCAGGAGAGCCTGGCGTAGAGATACTGGGGACTCAGAGGGAAGAAAAGTGAGGCAGGCACAATGGCTGTGCCATCGCCTGCTGCAGGAGGATGCTCAAGATGGAGCCATTCATCGCACTGTTTAAGATTATTCCAGGGGCAGGAGTCAAATGGGGAAGTGTTCATCTTGGGCAGCTCCCTGCAAGCAGCGACCTGTCCCTGCTGCTCCGAGGCAGAGGCACAGCTAGATGACTCTGTGCACTGCCTACGCCTCGCCTCGCCCCACCCCGAGTGCTGGCTCTGCAGCTCCCATTGGCTGGGAACCGTGGCCAATGGGAGCTGCGGGGGCAGCACCTACAGGCACAGGCAGCGTGCAGAGCCGCCTAGCTGCACCTCCACCTAGGAGCAGCAGGAACATGTTGCCACCTGCAGGGAGCTGCCCAAGGTGAGCACCGCCCAGATCTGGTACCCCGAAACCCCTCCTATGCCCCAATCCCCTCTGTCCTGAGCCCCCTCCCGCATCCAAACTCCCTCCTAGAGCCCACACCCAGCAGCCCTTCCCACACTCCAACCCCCTCATGGCCATTCCTGCGCCTAGGAGCAGCAGGGACATGTTGCCGCTTCCGGGGAGCAGTGTGGAGCCAGGTAGGGAGCCTGCTGGCCCCGCACCAACCGGACTATAAACTGGACTTTCAATGAAGATCAGAAATGCCGGTTTCTAGAGCTTTCCGGTTGATAAAGTGCTGGATAACACAGAAAACACTGTACATACAGTGCCTGCAGTATTTGTCCTACATGTATATTATGACCATTAAACTTGTGTTCAAAATGCTGCACAAACAAAAAGTGCTATATAAAAAACTAAATATGATTAGAATAATGATTTCTCATGCAGGTTTTACATAAATTGGGGACATCTTATCTACAGAAGTTTATTTTTAAAGGTAAAATATATTTTTAGGAGTATGCTGGTTCTTGCCTGGCTGCCATTTTATGTACTTTTTTTTTTTTTTTTTTAAATAAGCTTTTGGCATCCAGCAAGCTGACTGGCTGGCAGAGATCCTTTCCAGTAGTAAAGGCATCTGGCTCGGAGGCAACGAATTCTCAACTCAAAAGATGAATAAAAATAATAAATCATGCAATACTAGGGTAAAGAATTAAATAAAAAAAAAGATGTGAGAAGTCTCTGTGAAATGGAGCTTCGAGCAAAACAAACAGCATATTTTTAGCTAGCCTCCATATTTATGTTCAGTAGAAAACATCTAAAAAATAATTTACACTATTCACTATTACATGTATGAAATTCTCTGGGATTAAGAAAGCTAGACTGTTGTCTTTATGTTACACCCATATGCACATCTATATTGATTTAAAAAAACAACAAAATACTATTTTCACTAGCCAGAGGCTGAATTCAGATACTTTTACTCATTTCAAACAACAACTTTACTCCACAAATAATCACTCTGGTTTCAATAGCAATAAATATGAAGTACGGTAATACTCAGCATGAGTAACAATATCAAAGTTTGGCCCCACATAGGCAATGAATATTTTTAAAAACATATTTAACTTACTTTGCATTTCCAGCCATTTGTTGGTACAGCGTCCATAACTGGTTGCAGACAAAAAGTATGGTACCCTTTGTCACATGTATCACAAACCAGCATCTTGTTGTCTTCCCCAGAATGCCTAAGAAATATGTCAATGGCGACACTTAAAGCCATTTAAAACAGGCCATAATGAAAAAACACTCTTTTGAAAGTATTCTAAGAACAAAGCCAGGATAATTGAGCACAGAACTCCCTTTACATCACAATAGCAACATACGGACACAATTTTCAAACATAGGTGCCTAAAGACAGGCTCTTAAATCCATATTAAACTAAAAGTTGTCTTGTTTTCAAAACTGCTAAACACTTGCAATGCCCATGACTTCTGGAAATCAGCCATTTTTATTTAGGTGTCTATACATGGATTTAAGACCTAGCTTTTGACACCTATGTTTGAAAGTTCAAGGAACATCTGGCTAGAATTAGCATCTTTAGATAGAATTCCATCCAGGTGAATCAGTTCAAAATTTGAAACATTCCGCCTTGTGTGTGTCTGGAAAGCCTATGTAATTTTTCCTTCTTCTCAAAACGAATGATTCAGTGATATTTTTTCAAAAAAGAAATAGTTACCCACAACTCAGCCTGCAAATAAGCCTATGATCATAAACCTATATGCATGCAAATGAGTAAAAATAATTGTTAAGGGAGAAGCTTCCAAATCCAATTATTTTACAGATTACACAGTAGGGCAGATCTTCCATTGGTGTAATCATCATAGCTCCACTGCCTTCAGTGATAACTGACAGGTGGAGAGTGTGTGTGTGTGTGTGTGTGTGTGTGTGTGGCCATTTTTAAAAACAAAAATTGCCCATTGAAAAAGGAACAAGCTGAGGATCTGTCCGGAATTTCAAATATTAAATATATTTTGTGTATTTTTAAGTTCTAATAAATAAATGTAGCAACTGAGTGTACCACCAAGGTTTGGTTTTGATGAAGAAGTATAGTTAAACTCCAGGCTCACACTCAGAACTCATCAGCAAAATGTCATACTGTGTATTAGACGCTACTTCATTAGCTGAGAGACATGATATTTTGAGAGGAAGGAATAAATGCTGCTCTGAATAGCAAAATGGATAAGACACTGTCCTATGACACCTGCATAATTCTGCCACCCTGTCCTCAACAAAACAATATACTGTGTATATAATCACATTTTACTACCTATTCCATTTGCCATTGTGGAGAGGATTATTTAACAAGTCTTTCCCATAACACAATGAAAATCTTCTTGTGGGTGTACTCTTTAGAATGTGCTCCGATACTAATCTTTGACTGCTGAGATCTACTGTAGTCTGTGTGTGGTGAGGGAACATAACTTTCTTTGAACTTGGTGTTCTTGGTAAATGGTGCAGCACTAAAGGAGGTGCATTTTGCCCTTCGTATCAGGCATGTCAGGCAGCAATTAAGTGGTTCTTCACTCTCAGATTGTCCTTGATGATATCCATAAAACTGAACGATATTCTTTTTCTTTCTCAATAGGCACTTTTAAAAAATATATATACACAACACGTATTAGATAGGTCTTATGAGAATAACTGTACAGGTATATTCCAAGTCCTGAGTGAACCCTTGTAAAATTTATTTAATCGTTTCCAAGGATGACTTGTCATCACCTTCAAGTTACTTAGGTAAGCCTCAAATCTGTTTTAGCAGTGACTCATCAGTTCACTCCCTCTACAAAGTATTCTGAAGTAGAAGGATCAGTCTTGCACAAAGAACACTTCCAGCCAGTGGTAAGTACCTAATATATAGGAGTTCCATCTCAGCTCTTTTTTGAGGAAGATTCAGAAGCTTTGGGATTTGATCAGTTATTTAAGTTAGCACTATGTGCTAAGCAGATGTACTTTGGTATGCAATCTTTATTTTTTTGAACAAACAGTTTAAGATAAACAGTTTTATTAGTAACATTTTGTTCCTAAAATCTCAGTGTATGTAAAACCATTCCCCATTCTCACTTACTTGCAGTTCTGGCACACTTTGCAGTCAGGACACTGCCAACCTGCTCGTTTTAAAGGTGTAACTTGTATATCCAGGCACATCCCATGGTAATGCTGCCCACAGGTAGTACAAAAAAGTTGATCTAAGAGGTCTCCAGGGCTGTCACACACTGCACAATTTGCTTCTTCCTTTGCTATAATTTAAAAGTTTTCCAATTATTCAATGAAAAAATAAAGTTTCCCTGAATTTCTCTCTCAAGCCAAACTTTTCCATACATTAAGAGGTAAATTTTCCATAAATTAAGAGGTAAATAGTTTCAAAATATTACTCAAGTTCTTTTTTAAGAATGATATACAATTCAATAAAATAGAGAAAACTATAATATTTTCAAGTTTTTAATCCATTCAAATTTATTTACTTTTTCTGATGAATATATGCTCTGGGTTTTTGTTTTATTTTTGAGATCTGCAGCTACTCTTTTCACACCAAAATTACATACATTTCAAATATTTAAAAATGAAAACTTACTAAAATAAATAGATTTACTCTCCTCTCCACCTGAGACTTAAGACCTATTCCTGTCAGTACAAATTGCATGATCAGATTCTCAGTGGTTTTAGTGTTACATTTTGTCCTACCTTTTGCTATTTTATGAAAGATGCACAATATTTTTAGCTGCCACAAGTACATTTCTTTTACATGCTTTTTTAGTCATTTAGTCTTAGACAGTAGCTTACATTTGGTTAGTACAGCTTCACAATTTTGTGGCTAATTGTCCTGATATAGCCCCTGTTAGTTGTTTACAATTATTAATTTAAAATACTACTGAATAAAATGTATTGCTACAGGCTTACTTACTAAGGCTCTAATTCAGGAGCTTCCATGCTCAGGAATGGCCCTTACACATTTGCACATGTGTAAGTCCCACTGAAGTTGTGAGCTCAAATGCTTTTCTGAATCAAACCCTAACTGTTTTAAAAATTGCAAAAGTCTAACAATGAACTTTTATCACCTTCACTGAGAAAACAAGAAATACTAACTTCATTTGTTGCAAGTCTATATAACAGTTATACACAATATACATAAAGATAGTGTATATATATACACACACACACACGTTATATCTCACCAAGACACATGCCAATTGTGGGTGTAATTACAGACATAATAAATCTATATTAATGTATTCCTTAAGTAAACTGGCCCTACCAAATATTAGTTATCACAAAACTGTAGTTATATAATGATGTTTTTGTTTCCATTTTACTAATTTTACAAAGGATAATTTTGAAATAATTTCCTTGCCTATGTCATTAAAAGAGACATGTTTTAAGTATATATAGATATATAAATTATAAATGGCACAGATAATGATGTTGCCTGACATTTTTCATTGTAAGACCCTGTTTTTTCAGTTGCTTATATCTTTTCCAAACTTAAAACATTTGGGCTGAAATTTTCTATGCCAGATGTTTACCTCAGGTTTAATTTTTATGGAAAATTTCAGCTTTAGGAGATTCAGATGCTTCTGAGAATGAGGTTAGGTGAAAATGTTTTGACCCATGTTAAAAAAAATCATACAACCTTTTCATTGAAAATCACTAGCACCTCGATATTTTGAAGCAGAGACTTGAAATTTAGCAGGGGGTGGTTGTTGTGCTATCAGGAATGTACACCTTTTGCCATCCCTGTAATAATTCATCCGAATTTGTATATGCTCAGCAGAGGGCATTGGAGTTTGGCAGCTAAATTCTCTGAAGATTCTATCCGCATTGAGTATGCGCCATCCCCTCACAGCTCCGACATGCTGACCAAACTAAACACACAGTATTTCACAGAGTGTATTAACATACTCCATCCCAGGGATGCAGGGGGTGAGCAATTGCCCCTCCCAGCGGCTGGGGACACTGTGGTGCTAAGTGCCAAAACTGAGTGCAGGGAGACCGTGTCTCTTGTGCCCTCAGTGCTTCCTCTGTTGGGCGCAAGCAGCAAAGAGGAGGAAACTACCTGATTTGAATTCAGAGTATGAGGAACCATCGAGGGGGAAGAGAAGGAGGGTGAGAGGAACCTTGCATGAGCAACCTTAATTCAGGCATTTCCTAACCTGAGTCCTTGACTTTGCAATAATAATAATAATGTTCTAAACATATTTTATCTATTTATTCACATACATATAGCAGCTGTTCCCCTTCCCATTTTGTTTAGATTACAAATTAAAACATGTACACAGGTTCCATTGCTTCGTTATTAGGTCTGTTTGACTCCACATTATGGAACAGCTGATTTCCATGTGTAATAGTTGACTCTGTTCAAAATTTGAATACTCATTCAATGCACGTGATAACATTTAATTTGATCATATTGAATGTGGGGAAACAAAAAAACCCTATTTTTTACTTTCCATAAGTCAATCTAAATATAACAGATAAATATTCAATTTACCAACTCAATTTATTTTTGTATAGCAGCTATTATACCATCTTCACAAAATGTTTCAGACAGTTAAAAATGCAGAATTTTTCAAAAAATACTACATGACTAGAAAAACAAATTAGATATGAGAGAAGGGAAGGTTGAAGGTGGGCAACAAATGCAAGAGAGAGGATACACTTTTTTTTGGTAGTATTTGAAACCAATGAGACTGTAATTCAGGGCTGGCGAAGGGATTACATTAGATAGGGCGTAAGCAATATAGCTAAGAGAAAGCAGACAAAAGAGGATTCTAGCTGACCAATATAGGAAGTGACTACTTCAGAGAGAATGGATGGAGTGAGGCTGAGAGAGTAGCCAAAAACTAGTGGGTAGATTTTTAATTT
Source organism: Trachemys scripta elegans (assembly GCF_013100865.1). Classification (NCBI taxonomy): domain Eukaryota; kingdom Metazoa; phylum Chordata; order Testudines; family Emydidae; genus Trachemys; species Trachemys scripta. The sequence continues at coordinate 15,621,561 of NC_048299.1, forward strand.
TGGTCTTTAAGAAAATGCACCAATAATGTGAATAGATACTAAGGTAGTGTAGGCAAGCTTGAACATTGATTAAAAGCAGGGTTACTGTTTGTACACAGTGCAAAGAAATTGCAGTTATCTAGACAAGAGACAAGAGAGAACATGGGTGTGGGAAAATGGATGAAAATGCAGATAAAGTTAGATATTGTTAAGACTGATGAGATAAGACTGAGCTGTGCATTGAGATGGTTGTAATCAGTGCATGGATTTCCCACAACTTCAGCAATGGCTGCTAAAACCACATTTTACTTAGAATAAAAGGCATATATGTACAGTCACTTGAAATTTCCAAATGGCACAGTGGATTTAGAGGCCAGATCACTGTTTTTCGAGGAACCAACTGAACGGTCTTAGAGTCTGCAAGTTATCAGCATGGTGGCAACATCTTATGACTCTAAAGAGAAATTCTAATTAAGAGGATCAAGATTAGCAATATGTGAACCTCAAAAGGTTTGGATAAGCACTCAAAAACTCACATTGGCTAGAGATTCTGCTTCAATGTGAGGGAAAAATATGAGAACACCTTTTTTCTTTCTGTATTTCATCACTTCAGCTTGACCTCGTGACCAGAACAAAGTGAAGAAGAGTGCAAAAATGAGAGACTCTGTGTGCTTATGTGACTGTGTGAGAGAGAGCTGAATTTAGCCAGATATTTAAAATTTTACAAAGTTTCAGGTTAGGTCTTATTTTCGCCAGAACAGTTTGCTTCAAAATCAAGATTTTTTCAGATAATGGAAAATTTTAGTGTAGGTATCAACAGGTAGAAATTTAGGGGGGAAAAAGATTCTAGGGAGGAAGTCTAATTAGATAGGCAAAACATTTGACAAAGCAATGTATTAAACAGGGATAAACTTTCCAAGAGTGATCTTAAGTTTAATGGAAATATGATGCTTATAGTAAGATCACAAAGAGAACGTTGAGTTTGAGGAAGCAGCTATGAAAGAGGATTAGGAGCTGTGGAAGGAAAGTTGGAGATTACAAGGTCAAGAGTGCCATGGTGTTGAACTGGGCTAGTAGGAGTCTTTTGAAGGAAACAAGACATAAAAGTTGGATGGACAGTGTGACACAGTGCAGTATGTCTTAGACAAATTATGAATTTTATCTTGTTCTATGTGTGGAAAAGTTGGATGTGGTGACTGCACAGGTCTGGACATGCCCAAAGCCAATCTATTGTATTGCATTCCAGACAGCTGCCCTTCCTGGGAAAGGTGTTTGACCCCTAGTTAAAGAACTAAACATTAAGAGTCTTCCAGACTGCAGTCTGGGGACACCAGATTTTATTGTCTCTCAACTACTGGCCAACCCCTCCACTGGAATTAATAGATATAGATATCGCTCTAGAGAGAGAGAGATGAATATGTTTATGTTTTTATATATTATATATATATATATAAAACCTGGTGGTCTGTAGATTCTCAATTTAAGAACAATTTAAAGATTGAGGCCCGATTTTCAATTTTAGAACATCTTAAAGATGGAGGCCCCATTCAAGAGCAGCATTCTGCTCTGTGCAAGGGGCAGACCATCGGCGCATTTAAGGACTTGCAGAAGCAAGAGAGCAAGAGGCACTCAGCGCAGCTTGAATGCTACAAACCTCAGACTCACAGAAGGTGCATCACAGGACTTCTGTCGTTTTCAAAGATCTGTTACTCTTGAGTGCTTCAAGAGTAAAGTCACTGCAGTTAAGAAGTTCCTTTGGTAAGCACCTTTCCTTCTTCACCTTGCTTTCCTGCCATGTTATCCCTGAAGGGGTTAAACTAGAAGCCCAGTATGCTCACAGCCTAGATGTAGCTCTGGGGCAAAAGTGTGTATAAGCAAGTGGGGAGTGGGGGGAGCTTGGGAGGACACAGAGACTGATTTTGGGGCTAGGGTGGCAGCACCGTATGTCCCAAGGAAGGGCGTCAGACAAGAGCCGCATGGCCCCAAAGCTAGAAACGGTGACTAGGCTCTACCCATACCCAGTTGGCTTTGAAGCATGTAGGAGCTAGCTACTGGGTCCACATGCAACAGACTGGTGACCATTCAGAGTGTATTGGGTCAGCTTGTAACAGACAGTATGTGAAAAAGCCATTTTCCATGCCAGCTAATGCAAAGCAGCTTTTTCATTATTTCATCAACTCATCAAAATACATAGTCACACCCCAAGATTTCAGTGCGTTAGCCTAATTCAAGGTGATAGTCACAAGTGAATAATAATAGTCAAGTAGTTACTTTTGAAAATATAGAGAGGTTCACAACACCTCTTACTAGCTGATACTGTTTCACATGCCCACTGCTCCTGAAGATGATTTAGCTCCCCCCCTCTCCAGGGGGTAATCTGTTTATTTAAATTAGACTTGCTTTTGTGTAATGTTTTGCCTATATCCCTCTTTCAACTGTTATTTAATAGCTGAATAGGAAGGGGGTGTATATACATGGGACTCTGCTCGCTCCAACCTTCCTTCCCTCAAATTCAACTCTGCCCTTAAGCAGAAAAATAAGTAGGATCAGGATGCAAGGGATGTGCTGTCACTTATCGACATGAAAGCAGCTCAGTGGAAAGAAAAGGCCATTTGAAAACATCTCCTGGACACATCTGAGCAGCAGCACTTTTTATCTGTATTTGTACTTTTGACAAGCTTGTACTACTGACTGAGCAGCCAAGTGGGCTGGAGGGCAGAGGAGGAATTCTTGCACACTCCCTTTCCCCTCTGCCCATTCCAGCTATGACACATGACTGAATCATAGTGGATGAAGAAGAATGTTTTACAAATGTATGAATAATTTGGTAAACAAATTACACTTTGGAGGCTGGGCTAAGCCTCCCTTAAAAGCAGGAGAAGCAGTGGAAGGGAAACAGGAATTCAGGATTTGCCAGACTGGAGCAGACAAGTGATCCATGCACTTCAGTAGCCTGTCTGAAATGAGTTAAGGTGAGAACCTTAAGTAGCAATGTCTGAAATGGGCTATGGACAGGGAGTTCTTAGAGCTGTAGCATATCAGAGTGCAGGGATTTGCACAGTTTATTATTATTGAGAAATATCCACACTGGTGTTGGTCAGTTCAATATATGAACAGCAACTCTAAACCCAGGCTGGCTGCAACAATTCTACTTCTGTCTGCATTTCCATTTAACATTTATTTTAGTGACACCTCCCTTTTTGTTTTTTAAAACAAATTCGTGGTTAATGGCTTTTTAAAATATACCTATCTTTATATTTTTTCTAATTTACAGAAGTACTTTAAGAAATGGTTATAATGTCCCCGATGCAGGATAGAGCCCATATTTAGTATGCAGGGTGCTGACCACCGTGGCCCAATAGTCTTATTGGCTTCAAGGGGGTTATTCACATGCTTAAATACAAACACATACTTAAATACTTTGCTGGATTGGGCCAGGATGCTCAGCATCTTACACGGTGGAGTCCTATATGACCAGAGTGTGAACCTGTGATATAATAACCATATACAGTTCACTTTCTTATTTGAATGTAGCTTACTTACATCTTTCAGGAGCCTGGTCAATATGGTCTGGACAAAGGAGGGAGAAGTTACTGAAATCCTGAAAGGTGCCTGCTCCAGCAGCACAGGGGTAATGGTACATCTGGGTACATTTCTCTTCACAGCATTTGATAGTGGCTCCAAGGTGCTTACAATATGCACATCGCTGAAAAAGAGACATGCAGTTCTTTTTATGATGAAACTGAATACAAAAACTACAGTTCACAGAAGAAATCCCTTTTTTGCACAAATCAGAAAATCCATTCTCGTGTCAGCCACTGAGGTCCAGCCAGTGCTAAAGGTCTTAGTCACAGAAGCAATATTACAACCACGTATCTACTCTATAGATTTTCACTTTGCAAAGATGGCTGACAGCTTGGAATTTGGTGCTCCCTCATGGTCATTCTGGCTAAAGTTTTTTTGAGCTGGATTTTCAAGAGTACACAGAGTTGCTTAACTCTATTAGTGAATAGTAGAACTCCCACTGACTTCACTGGAAGCAGAGCTAGGGCAATGCTGAGAACTGTGGAAAGTCCCAACCCTTAACTATAACTTGCTTAACCTTCTGAGGTGCATTATGTGGCAATCCCCTAAAATGGCAAACACCAACATACAATCAAAATCTATCCTCATTATTTACTGCTGTCCATATAAACAGACTGTCATTAGCTGCAAGAACCATTTGCTTCACATGAATAAATCTGCTCTGGTAACTTCAAACTTTTTGATGGTGGAATGTATTTCCTTTACTTTTTATCTATTGTCTAATTTTAGCTATTCCTTTTGTAAAGAGGCCTGTAAAATAATCTAGAATAGTGCATGCAGAGGCTATGCGTGTTGGTACGGGCTGTTACTAGAAATGGTATAATTCTGATATTGTGAAATAACAGTGTACATTAGAATATGAAAATATGTGAAAGTACACAGGAAGTATGTTCTACTTCCGGGGTTGGCAACCTTTCAGAAGTGGTGTGCAGAGTCTTCATTTATTCACTCTAATTTAAGGTTTCGCGTGCCAGTAATACATTTTAACATTTTTAGAAGGTCTCTTTCTATAAGTCTATAATATATAACTAAACTATTGTTGTATGTAAAGTAAATAAGATTTTAAAATGTTTAAGAAGCTTCATTTAAAATTAAATTAAAATGCAGAGCCCTCCGGACCGGTGGCCAGGACCCGGGCAGTGTGAGTGCCACTGAAAATCAGCTTGCGTGCTACCTTTGGCACGCATGCCATAGGTGGCCTACCCCTGTTCTACTTAAAAGATCAACACATTATACATAGTATGGAGTGACCCTGTGTGGCAGAGTGATGGATTAGATGACCTAGTATCTCTTTCCCATCTCTAATTACTGTGATTCTGTGATACACGAGTTCAGGCAACAGACATACTTTACACAGAATCAGTACTGTTATCATTAATGATCACATTTGTATATGTGAAAAGAGAATTCCTCATGCGGAACTAACAAACAATATGCCATAGGGCCACCCCACCTGGAGTTCGTTCTGCATGACAGGTGCACCTGTCTTTGTTTCCCTTTCAGAGTCCCCTGAAACAGTCCAAACAGCTTTTCTCAGTGCCAATAGTCTTGTGGGGCTAAGTTGTTACCTAAGAAAGCCCCCGCAAGCACACAAGTCTCAATACCGTAGTGCAGACAACACATCAAATGCAGTCCTGGCGCTCTCACCACACCCAGCTCTCCAGCACTGCCCTGGCTCCCCAGCATAGTCCTCTCACGTCTCTCTGCCAGGACAATGACCCCAGCCCTTCCTACTGGAGTGCACTCCCACTCTTCCCAGCGGAAACCCCCACAGCCTCTCTGCTGGGATCATCCTTGCCATGGGAGCAGGCCTCACTCCCCCTGGATCTCTCTCAGTTCTGGGTCCAGCTTTCTGGCCCTGGAGATATCAGCAGGTAAGCTCATCCTGCCTTCAGCCCTCGCTCTCTGGCTGGGGGACACCAGCCAGCAAACCCCTCTTGCTGCTCTCTTCCCTTCAGTCTTCTCCCAGGAATCACATTCTGCTTCCTTCTGGGACTCCTCCCGTCCCTTGGTTTCTGGCAGCTCTCACCTGCTTTTCCTGACTAAACCAGTCTGCTCTGACTCATTGGGACCTGCCCTCTCAGGTCTCTCCCTGATCTTCTATAGTCCCCTGGTGCTGACCCACCCTCTTAACTGGCCAAATGGGAGCACCTGTTCTGGTACAGGGGGGATGGATTTACTTCATTCACAGAGGCCAGCCGCTCTGTGACACAATCTCTTTATTCAAGGGGGAATAAATTCCATCATCTTTCTCACCCACACCTTTCTGATTTAGTTCATCAGTCCTTTAACTTCTTGGATCTCATTACAGTCCCCAAAGCACTATAACATGCTTTTGCACTTTTTCTCCAAGGCAATAAGATTTTTTTGGGTAACACATGGCACTATAGAAAATTTGAAATAAACTGATGAAAAATTGGTCTATAACAAAGCATATAAAGTGTAAAGTACCAGGTGAGCTAATCTTTCATTATAGAAATATACACTTTAGGAATACTGGCATATTAGAGTACAAGAGCAACAACTGACACAAAGGAACATGTACTCCAATACTAGATTTGCTTAATTCTTTAGAACATAGAAAATGTACATTACCTTAATTCTCCAACATTTCACGAGTCAGAGACAAGACATAAATAATGCTCTTACCAACTCCTGGCAACTGACAACTGATTTTAAGGCAAAGAGTTTGTAAGGATATATGTCTAAGTTAATTGCTACACAGACATTCTTAAAGTCAGACCAATCCACATCCTCAGAGAAACAACCATCTGCACTGCCAACTGAAGGTATAGTGATGGGGGAAAATGGCTATTTCATTTGCAATATAAAAGAGAAACTGTCAGGTCTACAAAAGAAGCCAGTTGATTTGGGGTAGCTATTGCCAAGTATTTTGTGCAGCAAGGCTAAAAAAAAAAATAAAAAAAAAGAATGCCAACATAATGTACAGAGAAGAAAGGTTTTACAACCCTTACTGAAGACAGGTCCCATGACCTTGTTCAGCACTCAAAATTGATATGACTAAGAGGGGTTTCCTTGCAAAAAGTTTACAGAGCTGAGCTCTGGGTGCCACAAGGCTGGCTAGCAAAGATGCATTTGTATTGTCATTGCTTTACAGCTCTGCTCTAAAAATGTCCTTGCCATTGAAATGTACAGCTCCAGATATGGGAAGACATGGCATACAAGAGGTTAAGAGTCCTGTAGGGTAGAATGCATAGTGGATACCTACAACAGTACATTAAGGTGATAGGCGATATTGTGAGCATGCACAAATGAGTTTTAATATCTACTAGACTTCCAATCTCTACCTATGTATGTTACTAATGTCTCTGACTAGTAAGACTATAACTATTATAAGGTTGAAAACACTGTGACAAAGTCACTTTTAGAGACCATACCATTCACTGAATATATGATCTAGGATGCGGTATTACGAGTAAATGATGGGACTGAATGTGAGGTTCTGAAACCATGCAGCCTACAATCTGAAGCTTCGCAAACTGCAGCTGCATGCTTCTGTTAAACTACCACACAACCAGTGGCATAATTTCATATCCAGCATTCAAACTGTACAGATTAAGAATGCATGCAAGAGAGGTTTGGTAGGATTAACTCTTAGAACATTAAAATTTTCCAGCCAGATTAACCCTTTAGACAATGTCCATAGATATCTCTCATGTCAGCTTGGTGGTGGGGTGATGGAGGAATGTGTGTGTTTGTGTGTGTGTGCGCGCATGAGAAATAAATGAATGAGATGAATGAAAACATTCAAAGATTCAAAAGTTACTCAAAATGTTGAATTATCGAGTTGTAATAAATACCAGTGTTAATGACATTTAAGGCCTCAAGTTTCTGCTTTAAAATAGCCATCCAAAAAGGTACATAAATGAATGATAAAAGTAGATTTAGAGTGCATCCTTCTCCAAATTTTATGCTGATTCCTGAGATGTCAGTTAGTGGATTCCTTATCACTTTTCACAAAAGAATGGAAAATAGGATAAGAAGAGAAGAGCAAGATCTAAATAACTCTGAGAAGTACTGAAAAATGCCCAAAACATGCTGATTTACAGCATCACATAAAGAAACTGGGGAGGGGGGGAGAGGAAGGGAGATGGAAGCCCTAATTACATTTAATTGAACCCTTCAAACCCATCTGCTAAAACTACATTAGCAATGAAAAGCATTTGGCAGCTACGCAAACACACACTTTATAAACAAGGAGGCATATATCATCTGAACCATATAAAAAATAAAGAATATCAACATTTATGGAATTGATAAGATGAAGAGATAAAGCAGTCAGAAGTAATAAATCCTCACGGGGAGTTTTTGCCATAGCTGCTGACTAGAAAACGTACTTTTCCAGCAACAGAAGCCAACACTTCTCTGAAATTGGACTACAAGTTATGGCCAAGAACAAGTATGTAGTTATTGTAACTGACTGACTTTTGTGAGGGAAGTCTTCAAAAATAATGAATTAGGTGTTTTTAATGCTGTGATACATAAAAGCTCCCAGAACCAATGTTACTTTGGTTTTTTACTGCAAAAATATTTCATCAGGTCATTAGGAAAAAATCAAATTATCAAGACAGTACAAGTGTCTTTCTCCATCACCACACTGTATATTCAAAGATAATAAGAGACTAAAGGAAGGTATAGAGTTTTCAAGATGACCAACAATGGGTAGATGAAATTACATCAGAGTCTCAGGAACTGTGTGTCTTGAACCCTGGTCCACAGAGCTATTTGGAGCTAGCTGGTTCCAACCTGCCACCAGGAACCTGCTAACTGTTGTCAGAATAGGAGCTGATCTCAGACAAAGGACCTCAGTCCTGGGAGCTGATTGGCAGAATGCTGAAGGTCTTGATTGGTACACAGCTCCTATTTAAACCTAGCAAAGGAATAGGAAGTCATCCATGCAACTGGATCCACCGTGCTCTGGACTGTATGCCTTTTGCTTCCTGCTCCCGCTACCCGGGCTTGATTTCCTGGTATCCCAACTTGGTCTCACTCTGGTTACCGAGCCATGGTTCTGCTGTCAAGTTCATCTCCTGGTAACCTGACCCCTGCCTGCATCCTGACACTCGGACTTTTGGTTTGCCCTCTGATCTGTCTTGGACTCCTGATATCTGGCCTGGCCTGAGTCCCGACTCCTGCTTTGACCACTAGGTCAGACGGCCCATGTTCAAGTCAGGACACAGCTAAAGGTGACGGCATATGGGGCTCCTCTCAGAGCATTCAACGCTGCTGCAGGGATTAAAAATGGCAAGCTGTCAAAGCAAGCATGAAATTATTACAGTCTCCTGGGCTGAAGGAAAGTCCTTGCACAGTGCTATAAATTAGTTAGAAAGTTCAGGTTTTGTTCACAGCTTATTCAAGAAAATTATCAGGAACAATAAGACAGGCCACTTTCCTATTCAAAAGCCCTTCACTGGCTACCCACTGCTCTTTACATGAAGACCAAGCTTCTAGTGATTGCCTTCAAGACCCAGCAGAACTCCAATCCTGCCTACATTTCTGATTTTATTTCTAATTACTGTTCTCTCAGTCATTTGACTCTGCACATGCTTCCATCTAATTGCTCCCCTTCAATTTTTTTTCTCACACTCATCTTTGTGCCTTCATCTATGCTACACCATACATTGAGAACAGCCTCCCTGATTTTCTAAACCAAATAGCCATCTTCTCCTTCAAATTTCAATTTGAAACTTACTTAACTCATTAGGTTCATTAGCTCCAATCTGCCACTGTAACATGACTCATTTCTTTATACTTTAAAAAAAAGAAACTAGAAATCCATAGCAGAGGCAACTTCTCTCTTTCACTCACTGTGGGGAAACCACCTCCCCAAATGAGCAGAATCAGCATTTTTTAATTCTACCTCTATCCTCCCCATACTCCGTTTGGTTTTCATCTTTGTTGTTGTTACACCATAGACCTGCTAGCCCTTGAATACTACCATTAACCTAAGGGATGAGTACTGAGCTCATGACTTAAATGTCTTTCTAGAAAAACAGGAAATGCAACTGGTTTATTGTTCAGAAATAAGTATCAAGAGAAACTGATTAAACAGAAATTATAGAACTGCCACCGCAAGAGTTTATTGGGTACCTACTCCACATTATAAAAAGGTGCACTTATTGATCAGGATTGGAATATATGCAAATAGGGTGACCAGATGTCCCGATTTTATAGGTACAGTCCCGATATTTGGGGCTCTCTCTTATATAGGCGCCTATTACTCCCCACCCCGCTGTTCCGATTTTTCACACTTGCTGTCTGGTCACCCTATATGCAAAGCAGAGATTAGCGCATGTATGTATCTCAGTTGAGGGTGTTGCAGGCTAACTTAACAATTTTCAATGTATGCTGTAAAAAAAGAAACTTGTTGGCAGACATGTCAGCCTTGGTGTTAACCAGATAAAAGTAAATCTGATAAAAGTAGCGTAAGCTAAAATTATAGAACAAAAGCTTGGTTTTGTCCATAAATTATCAAAACATCAAACTACCTGATCCTTAGAGCGGCTGAGACCCACCAATGCTCATTGGCTTCATGGGAAGTTGAGGATCAGGCCCTAAAAGCTAGAGCAATAGAAGGATTGTTGGCTCGGTCCTCACTGTTAAAAATATTCTTGATTTCAAAAAGTGCCTTTATGAAAAAATTGCATCCTCTATGTTAACAGATTTCCACTACTGAGGTGGAAAAATATTCATCCAAAAACACAGAAAAAAATTTAACTGAAGAGAAGATTATAACAATATGGGTTCTGATCCAGCTGCTACCAATAGCAAATCAAAGGCTATATATAATGCCACATTTTATAATTGTTTCATAGCCTTTAGTACTCTTAATTAAAGTGAATACGTATAAATCAATTGCATTATGAAGAAATACTGTTGATTTTAGAGAAGAGGTCAAAATTATGACTTAGAATGGAAACGTATATGCAATCTTACCAATGCAGCAAAATCCAGTAAAATATGAATTTTATCATTCCAAAACTTATTTTGGATAAAATGACAGACTTTATACTTTGCTTTAGCTTTTAAAATGTTAGCTGATAAATAACAGAATGCAATGAATGATTTTCATTTAAAATAGTGTACTGTACCAAGTAGATGACCCACCTGTTCTATTTTATTGACCTTGCACAATTTAATCTATACAGAACAGTACAGCTGTATAAACTGTTATCTTTCAAATGGTTAAGCTATTGAAAATTGTTGTGATGGACTCATATTAGGAGGATAAAGAGAATAATACCGTATGGTCCTGGCATTAATGACACCTCAAAGAAACTTGAGTGTAAACGGTGGTTAATGAGACGTGCTACCGTTGTTTTGACAAACATCATCGGTTGCTCTATGATCTGGCAAAAGCCTTGTAATGCTTATGAGCACACATCACTATCAGGATACCTAATATCGAATCCGTTTTCTAAGTATTGTAGATAATTGAGAAAAATTAAACACACCAACATGTTGACAAAGGAGAGTAAGCAATTTTCCATTATATGACTGCTTTAAAAAGGTACTATGTTATTTGCATATCCAGCAGTACCCATTATTTTCTAATCTTTTAAATTTTGGATTAACAATGCCAGATATAGGGAGATGATTCAAAGCTGATAATGAGCAGGACAACCAGAGATTGGTTATTTTAAACTTGAAGATTTAATAAAAAATTAAACAACAAAAAACAGGAAATTAAAATTCAGATTGCTCTAGCTTAGATTTTAATTGCACTGTAATTGTAATTTTCTTTTACCACCATAACTTACTAAATGAAACATTTTGAAGCACCAGCAAACTCTAATGTAATTTAAAAGGCAAACTTGAAACCTGAGAAAACATTTCCTTCCCTTAGTTTGTTTAAAACAAACAAACAAACAAACAAACAAACAAACAAACAAACAAGACCAATACGTGCCTATGTCAGGCTCTTGGTGCTTTCATAACTTTAAAAACTCACAATATTATGAAGTACAGTATATATTACATACAAAAAAACATGTGAAAAGAATGCCAGTGTTGCAAAGTCAAGCATTGAAAAGTTAGGAAATACCAGAATTAAGGTTGACAGAATGCATTATGATTACATGCAATTAAATGCAGCATGTATTTAATCACAAGATCATATACTATTTTTTCCACAGGATTCCAGCCTCACTCAGTGCACAGGATGGATGGTGGTCAATGAATAGACATTATTCATTACTTCTTTTTATCCTCCTATTAATGTATGGACTCTATGCTGCATTGAAAGTACACCATCCAAACTCTGCACTGAATGCTAAATAATTAATTTCCTAATGGGCGTGTCTATAGTGCATTCTCTGTACTATCAGTTATGAAAGTATTAATAAATTTATCTTCACAACCTCTTTGTAAGAGGAAGGGGCATTATCCCCACTTTATAGATGGGGAAGTGAGGCAGAGAGGAATTAAGGCTAAAATTGACAACATTATACACCAGTTTTGGGTGCCCATTTTGATACATCTAAATAACCTGATTTTTTCAGAGTACTTAGCATTTTTATAGCCCTACATATTTGAAGCTGTGCAGCTACAACTTAGGCAAATCAGGTCACAGGTGTTTGAAGCTGGTCACCCAGAAAATGTGGCACATATAATAACACTGCTCTACAGCCAAAATGCTTCTGAAATAAATGTGGTCACTAATTCTGGGTCACTGAGAATGAAAATGATGCTTAAAATTGTTGATTGGCTCTAGTTTTCAAGATATGCTATTGGGTCAGTATATACGACCCTTGACTTGGGAATGGCGGAGGATAAGTGAGTTATAAAGGGAAGGGATCTCAATTTAAACCAGAAATGACTAAAATACATCTTTGACTGGATCTATGAATAAATCTATGACTGGGTTTGGACAGTACTTGCTTTTTAGGCAAAACAAGGAATGATGCAATCTGAAGCTGGTATTGCATCATACATGATATGAATTGCATCATGTTATTCCTAGAAGTCATGGATGATGCAATCATAACGAAGCTTACATCACTCTGCTGAACAAATTGCCCTATATCAGCTCTAGAAATCATACAGTGTCGTGCTCTCTTATTTGTCAGGGTTTGATTTTGCAAAGGGACACATTTCTGTTTAGCCAAAGTGAGCAGAGATGCCTCGTACTTGTGTGTACAGTGCAGATAACTTCTGCTATGTTTGTGGTGAAGTGACTTTTGCATCACAAAAGCGCAGTATAACCACGATAGTTAAGAAAGCTTAACACCTTTATTTTGGCTGCAAAATTGGAGATCAGGACAAGAGGCCCCACACATATGCTGCAACACTTGTGCAACAAATCTTCGCCAGTGGTTGAACAGGAAAAGAAAATCTATGCCTTTTGCAGTGCCAATGATTTGGCGAGAGCCAACAGATCATACCAGCAATTGTTACTTCTGCATGGTGCCTCCAGTTGGGAAAGGTGTGTCAAAGAAGAAAAAGTGGACTGTGCATTATCCAAACATTCCATCAGCTATATGCCCAGTACCCCACGGTGAAGAACTGCCGGTTCCTGATGCACCAGAATCATTCTCACTTGAGTCAAACGAGGAAGAGGAAGAGGATGAAACTTCTGGTCCTGAACCATCAATGTCACAGGACCCACATTTTCTCCCATCCTCCTCCTCTGAACCACACCTTGTAACACAAGGTGAACTGAATGACCTTGTCAGGGATTTGGAACTACCCAAGAGTAAGGCAGAGCTGTTGGGCTCCAGACTCCATCAGTGGAATCTCCTGGCAGGTGATGTTAGGGTTTCCATGTTCCGTGACCGTCAAAAGGATCTTGTCCCATTCTTCTTCATGGAAGGTGATCTTGTAGCCTGCAACAACATCGATGGTGTGATGGCAGCCCTCAACATCGTTCACGATCCAGATGAGTGGAGACTGTTCATTGATTCATCGAAGACGAGTCTTAAAGCTGTTTTACTTCATAATGGCAATGTTTTGCCATCAATTCCAGTTGGTCATGCAGTCCATATGAAGGAAATCTATGACAACATGAAACAACTTTTGAGGTGCCTAAACTATGACCAACATCAGTGGCAGCTTTGTGGCAATTTGAAGGTTGTTGCTCTCTTGCTTGGTCTGCAGACTGGATACACAAAGTACTGCTGTTTTCTCTGCGAATGGGATAGTCGTGCAAGAGATTCCCACTACATCAAGAAAGACTGGCCACTCCGACAGTCATTGGAGCCTGGGAGGAAAAGTGTTCAGCATCCACCACTTGCTGAATCAAGGAAAATTTTGTTACCACCCTTACACATCAAGTTGGGTCTGATGAAGAACTTCGCCAAGGCCATTGACAAAACACAAGCAGCTTTCAAGTACCTCCGTGGAAAATTTCCAAGGTTAAGTGAAGCTAAGATAAAGGAAGGTGTCTTTGTTGGTCCTCAGATTCGTGAACTTCTTTAAGATGATCCATTTGATAGTGCACTGCATGGCAAGGAAAAGACGGCATGGAAAGCCTTCCAGTTAGTGGCAATAAATTTTCTCGGAAACAACAAGGCAGACAACTACAGGTTGTTGGTGGAAAACCTCGTCAGGGCATACAAAAGCCTTGGTTGCAACATGTCACTAAAGAGACATTTTTTGCACTCTCATCTAGATTTTTTTCCACCAAACTGCAGAGCAGTGAGCGACAAGCATGGCGAGCGATTTCACCAGGACACTGCAACGATGGAGAAACGCTATCAGGGCAAATAGAGCCCATCCATGCTTGCAGACTATTGCTGGACAGTGACAAGAGATGCTCCATTTAATGAATACAAGAGACAAGCCAAGAAGCGCCGAGTAGACACTGAATAGGACTAAACTATGTGCATAATAGTTTTTCGCCTTTTGTTTCATAATAAATTTTATTTATATAACCCTTTTGCTGATTTTTAAAGTGTTACAGGACAGGTGAAATATTATCATGTAAAGCAACGATAAACACATGAAAAAAACTAGGTTTACAATTTATGATTAAAACTCTACTATCTACACAATATACATAGACATAAAATGTAAAAACTTAAATATCTTAGAAACAAAACAACTGATTGGCTACTAATTGTCATATTTGAATTCAGCACATCAAAATACATAATAAATAGCACATTTTATCTCTGAAGCAGACGACTTCTCAAAAATTGTAGACCAGTGTAATTAGTGACCAACTGTGAACATTTTGTCCTAAGTGACCTGCCAACATCACATGTAACCTTAATTCTGGCATATACTAATTCTTCAATACTTAAGTTTCCAATCTTAACATTATTTTAACAGTTTTTGTATGAAATTTCAAATTTTTTTTTAAACACAGCAAAATTAAAATTATATTCTGTGGAACCATATTTACCACCACATGGGTCATCCGCAAAGTTGGGTCCTTTAGAGCCACACCACAGATTTCAACCACTTGAGCTACTGGACTAACTGGATGGCTACTGGCAGCAGCAGTAGACTATTATTTTCCAGGTAGACCAGCCCGTGGGGTCGGGGATTGAAACACACACACTTACCACGGGTTTACACAACTATTTGCAGACAGCAGAAGCCTCAAGGATCCTGGATTCTATCCCAGAACCTGGAGGGCAATGTGCTCTAGTAGTTATAGACCATTCTGCTCCTGTCTACCTTACCTGACTCCTGCTCTGTAGAGATATATTTGTAGAAGATTATAATTTAGAGACGCTCCCTCACAAGGGACAGCATTATGAACATATAAATTTGGAGATGTGTACCCTGGAGGTGGGGGTTGGGAGCACCACGTGGCTATGTGCAGCAGTTCACCTGATAGGCTCTCCAGTTTGTTTTATTATAGTTTTATTCCTTTCTCATTCACTGATTCATTATTTAATGAACCCCAAGAACATTACATGGTGTCTAAAGTGCTGAATGAGCAGGAAACTGCAGTGATTTTGAAGTTAACTTGGGTTTGCAACTGAAAGCAGGAACAAAGGGAGGCACCAAAGAAGCACATGGAGCACCAGGCACAAAGGCTTTTGCATGTATTTGGTGAGCACAACAGTAGCTCGACTAGCTTAAGAGGGGGGGAAAAAAAGCCAAAAATTGATGTGTTGCAACCTCATTCCAATCTGCAATTGTCAGGCAATGCTGCCAAGAACTGGAAAACATTCAGACAGAGATCTGAATTGTATTTAGCAGCCACAGGGGCAGAGGAGAAAAATGATAAAAGTGAAACCATCAATCTTATTGTATGTTGTTGGGGATGAAGCATTGGATATTTATAATAAATTTAAGTCTGAAGAAGATGAAAGCATGAAGTTCAGTAAAATACTGACTATATTTGAGGAACACTGCATGCCAAATAAGAATGAAACCTTTGGGAGACCCAAATGTTTATTATATGCATGCAAAAAAATGATAACACCATAGAGCAATATGTCACCGAATTAAGGAAACTCAATAAAACCCGTGACTTCGGTGAGTTGACAGAATCTCTGGTCAGAGATAATCTAATACCACAAATGATTTTGTGCGTTAAGAAAGAGACTGATCCGGAAGGAGATTTAACTTTAGAAAAAGCTCTCCAAATATGCAGGGCAGCAGAAACTGTGAAAGCACAAGCCAGAGAGCTGAATTCACCAGAAGGGGTTATCCATGTACTAAGTTCAAAAGAATATAGCCAGAATAAGTCAAATCAAAGAGTGGAACCTCTAGCTATAAAAACCACTGCTAGGGGGAAGACTGGTTTTCAGATGGTTATGTGGAAGTTGTGGATCACAGCATGCCCCCAAACAGTGCGTTGCCTTTGCAAAACTCTGTCATAAATGTGGGAAAAATAATCATTTTGCAAAATGCTGCAGATCCCAAATGCAGAAAAGTCAGGTGCATTCAGTTAAAGACACTCTTGTTGAGGAGCTTTTCTGTAGATGAACTGGGATCTAGCAAGCATGATGAGAGGGACTGGATACTGCCTGTGACTGTGAATGGAATAATTATTCCACTGAAACTGGACACAGAAGCTCAGGTTAATATTCTGTCTGAACAAGATTATGAAAGACTGAAAATAAGACCAAAACTGGCACCAACAAAAATAAAAGTAACTGGTTATTCTGGAACAAATATACCACTGAAGGAGAGGTGCATTGCTAGCAGCAACCATTTAAAAATAAAAATGTACAGGCTCCCTTTCATTGTAGTGCTAAAGGAGGTGACATCAATTTTAGGCCTGGCTGCATGTGAGAAACTCAATCTGCTAGCATGGGCACTGCTCTCACTACAAGATCATACTGAACTTGGCTATGAGGTACTCTTTCTGGAATATCAAAGGTTGGGTTGCTTGCATGGTGAACATAAAATTTGGATAAAGCAGCAGGTCCCTCCAGTTCTCCATCCATGTAGAAAGATGCCATTTGCACTCTGATAAACCCGAGTCTGAGCTTGCAAGAATGGAAGCAATACAAGTAATACAAAAAATTGAGGTGACAACATAATGGGTGAGCTCCCTTGTCATTATGGAGAAAAGTAACTGCCAGCTACACATATGCTTAGATCCCAGAGACCTCAACAAGGCTATAAAAAGAACATTTCAAACTATCAACCAGAGAAAAAAAATATGGCTCAATTTGCAAATGCTAAATATTTCAATAAATGGGATGAATCCTCAGGTTTTGGCAGCTAAAATTAAATGAAGAAAGCTCAAAGTTATGCACATTTAATACCCCATTTGGAAGATACTGATTCTCATGCTTACCTTTCGGCACAGCTTCAGCACAGGAGCATACCACAAAACCAGACATAAGATCTATGAACATATTAATGGTGTTGACACCTCAATGGATGACATCATCATCTGGGGCTCAATGAAAGAGTATGATTGTAGACTTTGGGATGTCCTGGATGCAAATACTGATGCAAACCTCAGAGTAAATATGGAGAAATGTGTTTGAGGGATTACAGAACTGACTTTTGCTGGGGCCATTATTTCCAAGGAAGGTATAAAGCCTGATAAGAGGAAGATTTCAGCCACTGAAATGATGCTACATCCCCCAGTCAAAGAAAGATGTCCAGTGGTTCCTGGGAATGGTTAATAATCTTGGAAAATTCATACTTAATCCCCCAAAGCAGCAGCTTTGAGAAAATTCCTAGAGAATAAAAATGAATAGTATTAAGGTGCAGAACAGGAGGCATCATGAGAAGGTTTAAAACAACTAATTCAAGAGCCAGTGTTGAAGTTCTAGGCACCAGGAAGGCCTATTAAAATTTCAGCAGATGCTTCATAGTCTGGGTTAGGTGCAGTGATTTTACAGAAGCATGAAGATTGTTGGCAACCAGTGGCATATGCATCCAAATCACTGACTGACACAGAAACCAGATACACACAGATCAAGAAGGAGCTTTTATGAATTTTGTTTGCCTGTGAGAGATTCAATCAGTATACGTAAGGATAGACAGTGGAAGCTGAAATGGACCACAAACCCCTGATAGTGCTATTTAGCAAACCGCTAAATGACTGTACCTTAAGGACTCAAAGAACGATGATAAAGCTGCAAAACTGTGATTTGGTTGTGACCTACATGCCTGGTAAATTCATGTTCACTGCAGATGCACTTTTCAGAGCAGTGGCAGAGAAGACGTTAGAGACAGAGATGCAAGCCTATGTAGATCTGATTGTAAAGTAAATTTGCATAGCTAACAGGAAACTACAACAAATAGGAGAGGAAATGGAGAAAGATGAACTGTTGGGAATCCTCAAAGAAGTGATAATTAAAGGGTGGCCTGAAGAAATAAGCAGTTGCTGTCCAAGTATAACAGAGTACTGGAACTGCAGGCATGAATTTACTGTGATAGATAAGGTGATTTTCAATGGCAGTAAGGTTGTAATTCCAATGAGCCTTCAAAAAGAAATGCTATGGAAGATACACAAGGATCATTTAGGAATTGAGAAGTGCACACAATGAGCATGAAAGGTGTTGTATTGGCTGTGGATCAATCACAACCTCGCTACTGTGGTAGGAAACTGTTTTTCCTACTTGAAATACAAGCCTTGCCAACAAGCAGAGCCTCAGACTTCATCCAGTTGCACAAAGGCCTTATGAGAAGATCAACACTGACTTATTTACTTGGCAATCAAAGGATTATTTAATAGTCCCATATTATTCGCTGTGTCCAGAAATTTGTACACTGAACAGTACTGATAGTAAGTCAGTGATAGCCGGTTTGAAGGGAAACTTCTCCAGACATGGAATTCCATATGACGTCTTTAGTGATAATGGGCCACAATTTTCCAGTGCAGATTTTAGGCAATTTGCCATAGATGGGGATTTTCATCACAAAACCTCAAATCCAAATTACCCCCAATCAAATGGACTTGCAGAAAGGTCTATACAGTAACTCCTCACTTAATGTTATAGTTATGTTCCTGAAAAATGTGACTTTAAGCGAAATGATGTTAAGCGAATCCAGTTTCCCCATAAGAATTAATGTAAATGAGGGGGTTAGGTTCCAGGGAAATTTTTTTACACACACACACACACACACACACACACACACACACACACACACACACTATAAGTTTTAAACAAACAATTTAATACTGGTACACAATGATGATGATTGTGAAGCTTGGTTGAGGTGGAGGAGTCAGAAGGTGGGATATTTCCCTTACTGCAAAATGATGAACTAGCAATTGGCTAATCCCTCAAGGGTTAACTCTCTCACTCTACAAGGCAGCAGGAATGGAAGGAGATATGCGTATTTCCCCTTTAAGTACACTGCCTTGTAAATTAGATCAGCTTGCTGAGACCGCAGCTGCTGCAAGCTCCCTCCGTCCTGAGCCCTGGTGTGTGTCCCCTGCTCTATGGAAGATGGGGTAAGCGGAGTGCAGGAGCAGGGGGAGGGGGACACCCTGATATTAACCCCCCCTCTTCCTTCCCTCCCCCCCCGCACAGCAAGCAGGAGTCTCGGGGAGCAGCTCCAAGGCAGAGGGCAGGAGCAGCACATGGCAGTGGGGGGGAAAGACAGCTGCAATTGCTAGCCTGCGGGGCAGCTGCAGGACAGGGAACTTAGGGGGGCTGCCGGTCCACCCTAGTTCCAAGCCCCCACCAGCTAGCTGCAATGGGCTGCTCTTTCTGAAGCAGTAGACAAAGCAGGTGGCTGCCAAACGACGTTAGAAGGGAGCGTTACACAACTTTAAACGAGCATGTTCCCTAATTGATCAGCAACGTAACAACAAAACCACATTAACCGGGACGACTTTAAGTGAGGAGTTACTGTACAGACAGTAAAGAACCTTATGAAAAAGATTTTTGATAGTGGGGGTGATTTGTATAAAGTGTTATTGGTTTACTGAAATACACCCCTGGAGAATGGCTTTTTCTCCAGTTCGGCTGTTAATGGGAAGAAGGATCATATCTAATTTACCAATTATTGATAACTTGCTGAAATCTCGTAACAATGAAACCATGTAGAAGATGAAACAAAATCAGAAGTGGAAGCAGAAATATTATTTTGACAAAAGAGCCCGTGATCTCCCATCTCTTAACCCAAGTGATAGAGTATGCCTGAGGAATTACACCTCTAATACTTGTGGCCAAAGGGGTACTATTAAAGAACAGCTGCATCCAAGGTTTTATGTAGTCTAGACAGACCACGGGGGATGCATTTTGACGTAATCGAAGGGATCTATGAGTAATTCCAGAAAGTTCCAACACGTGGACAGTAGCTGTGGACTCTGGTATTTCTCATCTGACTGATCTTTTATTATCAACGAACAAAGGAGAAACTGTCAAGGAACAAGAGAACAACTCAGACTCTAATGAAAGGCTGATACTGAGAAGATCAGAACGGGAGATTAAAACGTCCTGAAAGATTCCTAGAGACTTGCTAATGTTACTGGTTTTGAGGAAAGTGAGCGGTAAAGACTCGCTCAAGAATGATGTGCTGGTAACCTCTCCTCTCAAAGCAGTTGACACATTGGGTTTATGGAAATGTACTAGATGGGTTGAGAATTTAATGCACGAGTTATTAGATAGTTGTTAGCTCTGTGTGTGTGTGTGTGTGTACATATATATTTTTGGTAAAAAAGTGACATCAAAGAGCGGGAGTCAGCTTATAAATGGGTCTACACCAAAATTTGATGATTTTAAACTATATGGAATCATTTAATAGAATATCTAATACACTGTCGTTTTGTTTACCTGGAGCGTCTGCAGGCATGGAGCCCCTCAACTCCCTGTGGCCGCGGTTCGCCGTTCCCAGCCAATGGGAGCTGCGAGAAGTGGCACCACTTCCCGCAGCTCCCATTAGCTGGGAACGGCAAACCGCGGCCACTGGGAGCTGAGAGGCTCCGTGCCTGTGAATGCTCCAGATAAAACGCCCAGGCCCGCTAGCGGCTTACCCTAACGGGCCAGTAGCCAAAGTTTGCCAACCCCTGAAATATAGGGTCGTCTTATGAAAGGGTCATACAATTTTTGCTATTTTTACCTAGCCATCTTGGGGGGACGGCTTATAAACAAACAGGCTAATGAATGAGTATATACGATAATTGTTTTTTCTTTAAGAGGAAAGCTATAGAGATATGTTTGTAGATTATAATTTAGACGCTCCCTCATAAGGGGCAGTATTATGAACATAGGAATTTGGAGATGTGCCCTGGAGGTGGGAACCCTGCATGGCTATGTGCAGCAGTTTACCAGAGAAGCTCTCCAGTTTGTTCTAATAAAGTTTTATTCCTTTCTCATTCACTGGTTTGTTATTTAATGAACCCCAAGGTTGTTACTCGCTCCCATCCACCTCTGATTTTTATTCTACCCCACCCATTTCTGCTCCTCATACGTCTGCATTCCAGTCAGGCTGCTTCCTCTGCCTCTGTGTTACCTGGGAGCCACTGGAAGAACAGAAGAGAAAGTTTCCCTGGTGTCAGTTCTGATGCTTGGCAGCACAGCAGACCCCAGTAGCCTGGAAGACCAATGATAGGAAATGTCCTGCTCGACCCTGCAGCCCTGGGCTGGAGCACAGAAAGTCTGATAGGCACATATGAGCTGTGTGGAGATGGACCATGCCCAGTTCACATGCAATGTTCAACAAATTTAGCTGCCATATGCTAATAAGTCTCTATGGAGCATGTGCAAACCAAGAATTTCAAAGGCTTATAACTTGGCCAATTTAGACAAATGTTCATAGGGATGACAAAGGCATATCCCTCAAACTAGGACATCTCCACTGCCAAATTTAAAGCCCCTGTTCCAAAGCATGGGGACACTAGAGCTTCTCACCAAAACAGATACAAATTTTTTTAACATGAGCTAAATTAATTTTTTCCATAATCTTGTTCTCGGAAACAATTGAACTGTTTTAGCTGAAACTTTCCCAAAAACTTCAGCTTGAAGTTGACTCCTAGCATGGAGTATTGCAGCTTGAATGGTTAAAGTTTGGCAAAGTTATAAGCAACTGAAAATAGGATCTTCTAATGGAAAGTATTGGGCAACCTTAACTTAGGTAATAGCTACCAGCTACACCTATAGCTAAACCACTCAGGATATGCATACACTGAAAAAAACCTCCTGCAATAATGAGTCTCAGAGCCCAGGGTCTACAGACTCGAGCTCATGCAATGGCACTAAAAATAGCCATGTAAACATTCCCACTTGACCTCTAAAAACCAAGGGGAGAGGGCCAGTGTTTGATTAATTTTGACGTGGATGAAACTAATTTGGAATAAGACACTCTTATTCTAGAATAAGAGCATCCATACCTGGAATTAATCAGGAATAGTTAATCCACTTTAAATTCCCATTCTACTTTATTCCAGATTAACTTTCATGTGTAGACAAGCCCTAATATTGATAGCAGTACTACTAAGCACAACACATTTAGCAAAAGTGGATACACCTGGATAAATCACTTTCATCATTGTCAATCTGAAGGTCTGGAAGGCTGCCCTGTTTTCTCTGCTTCCCCATTTAACTACTTCATTTACCTTGTAATTTTTTTAAAACTTAAAGGTAAATTCTAGTGAGGTATAAAGCATTTGGATAAATAGCTATAGGATAGTCTCTTGCTTTGCTGTTTCTGGGGCTTTTGTCATTGGGGAGTGAAAGACCCTCCTATTTCCCTCTCCTCTGAAGGCAGGGATATAGAGAAATTAAAGTTCTTGGGCATATTTGAACTTCCCCTTCCCAGCAGCCAGCCACCCCATTAATCTTAGTCTCAATATCCACAATGATGAATGAGCATGTTAGCAGGATGTTTCTGACAAAATGATCAGCAGTGAGATAGTTAACAATGTTTGACATTTAAATTATTATAATTAGGCTTCGGGGTTAGCCCCCCCCAAGAGACGAGTGGGGAAGATCAGACCCTGTCACTTATTGTTTCAGGCTGCTTGTTTGCAGGCTCAGGAACACAACATTGCATCAGTTCTACTTGGTTCATATTTGGAAGGTTTTCTTCACATCCAGAAGGGGTAGTAACTTCATTTAGGAAGTAGGAAAGAAAGAAAAAGAAAAGAAACAAAGCTTAGAGCCTGAAACACAATTCTGTAGTAGTGAGCAGATTCTGTAGGAAATTCTGCAGCCATAGTACTGTGGAAAACACCCGCCCTCCTTATTACTGGCAGGGCTGATAGTGCTGTCTATTATTAAGGTTGCCTGACATTCCCACTTTAAGACCCTCTTTTTATCAGTGTATAACTTTGCCAAACAAACCAGTTGAGCTGAAATTTTACATGGCAGATGTGTGCTTCAGGCTGATATTTTATTTCATTTTTTTTTTTTTTTTTAATTTGAGCCAAAACAGTTTAGCTGTTTCTGAGAATGAGGCTACAGAAAAATACATGTTGGGCACATTACAATTTACTGGTAACCTCTTCATTGAACAGCTCTAACGTTGCCCCTGTGCTTTGGAGCAAGGACTTGAAATTTTGCATGGGGTGGCCTTTGTGTAAGGAGTGTGCTTTTTGCCTTCCCCATGAAAATCCGCCCCAATTTGACCATATTATAAGCCTTAGAAAACTATCACAATTTGCACATGCCTAATAGAAACTCCGATTTTAGCAGCTAAAATCCCTGAAGATTCTGAGCATGCTTGATCCTCTCTCTCACAGGTCCCAGTGATGATGAGACTGCACATGAACCATCCCCACAGAATGACTGATCGTGCTCCAGCATAGGGCAACAGGAGTGAAGCTGCACTTTCCCTGTAATGGGTGCTCCAAGCTGCTCCAGTCCAAGGGTGAGGGACTGGCACTAGAAATGAGAGCAGGGAGCCAGTATCTTCTGTGTTCTCAATGACTGCACCTACTGGCACCTAGACAGCATGGAGAAGAAAGCAGTGAGTCATATGTAGAGGGGACAAAGACATAAGAGAACCCACACGGGAGAGCACCCATATGAATGCTGCGAGTGCGGGAAAAGCTTCACTCAGAGCTCATCCCTTATCACACATCAGAGAATCCATACAGGAGTGTGGGAGGGAAAGGAATAGGTGGGGGTAAGGAGGGGCAGCAAGAAACTGGGACTGGCTGAGCAAGGAAACTGGGAGTCAAGTGGAAGCTGGGACTGGGAGCTAGTGAGGAAAATGGGAGTGACAGGGACTGGAAATCAATTGGCTGGAGGGGATTGGGAGAATACTGAAATCAGCTGTGGTGGTGGGGAGACTGGGACTGGTTTAACAAGGAGACTGGGACTAGGAACCAGAGTGTGGCCGGGGCAACAGATCTGACAAAAAGCTGGGGAGGGGGAAGGGAAATAATTCTGATATGGAGCCGGGGGATTTGAGGAGAAGAAGGAATGGAAACTAGACTGGATTAGGAGCCCAAGGAGGGAGATAAGTACTGAGACCTGGTGGCGGGGAAGAGACAGATCAGATGAAGAGCCAGGAGAAGGAAACTGGACTGGCTAGGCAAGAAGAATGGGAAGGGAGGGAGGAAAGAGAGAACTGGGACTCAGATGGCAAGTGGACTGGGACAAAGAGCATGGGGTGGGGAAAAGACAGGCCTGGGACATGGATAGGTTGGAAGGGAGGGGGCAGTAGGGTCAAAAGTTAGAAATGGGCAGAAGCGTCTGTGTCCACTAGAGTATACAACCTCCAAAACCTGAAATGGAACCTCAGGGTATGTCTACACTGAAGGAAAAACAAAACAAAACAGCAGTGAGTCTCAGAAACCAGGTCAACTGACTTCAGCATGCAGAGCACATGCTACAGGGCTAAAAATAGCAGGGTTGACATTCCTGTTTGGAATGGAGCCCAGGCTCTGAAATCTGGCAAGTGGGGAGAGTCTCGGAGTTCAGGCCCCAGCCTGAATGGGAATGTCTACACTGATATTTCTAGCCATGTAGCATGAGCCAGTTGACCCTAGCTCTGAGACTTGCTGCTGGGGGGGATTCCAGAGTCATACCATTCCTCTGCTGTCAGCAAATATCCATTAAACCCACTGGCAAAAAGTGTCCTATCCCTGGTCCATATCAAGGATAATATGCTGCGAACATGATGGAATTTATGTCTTCTCAGTTTGCTTTTATAAAAACCTAGGAAATTACACACATACAAACTATTGTTGAAAGAATGCAAGAATTAAAGTTGCCTGTGCAACCTTAATTTGTCTCCTTGTGCATATGCATTATGATACAATCTTCAATTACATGATCAGATACTAATTTTTCCACAAAAAGAAGAACAGGAGTACTTGTGGCACCTTAGAGACTAACAAATTTATTAGAGCATAAGCTTTCGTGGACTACAGCCCACTTCTTCGGATGCATAAGTGGGCTGTAGTCCACGAAAGCTTATGCTCTAATAAATTTGTTAGT
>NC_048299.1:15647227-15678567 GCF_013100865.1 Trachemys scripta elegans
CAGCCCACTTATGCATCCGAAGAAGTGGGCTGTAGTCCACGAAAGCTTATGCTCTAATAAATTTGTTAGTTTCTAAGGTGCCACAAGTACTCCTGTTCTTCTTTTTGCGGATACAGACTAACACGGCTGTTACTCTGAAACTTGTAATTTTTCCACAGGACCTTGCCTCATTCAGTGCACAGACTATTTTAATTCTGGCATTTCCTAACTTTTGAGTGCTTGACTGTGCAACCTTAATAATATTCTTTTAACAGAGGTGGGGGGGGGGTTGGTAGTATAATATGAATTTACTCTAATGGAAAGGCAATTGTCAATAAAAGCTACCGCACATATTCAGTTACAAGTACGTTTTACAGGAAGGTAGTGGGGGTAGGGTCGAAGAGCAATTTTGGATTATATATGCATATAAAATAAAATAACTTCTCCGCTTTGCTACCTTCCTCACTATTGAACACCTCCTTAGTATTCCTTCCCCACTGACTGCAATCAGTACCTCATTGTTCATAATTCTTATTTTCTTGGCGGTTCCTAAATTATGCTATCCAAATGGCACAGATTCATTGTAAACAAAATCCAACATCTTCAGTTCACTAATTTTTGTAAAATGAGCCCAAATAAAGCAATTAGATGGTATACTTTAAAACTACTAGCTTGACACATAAATATGATTTCCAACTTAATGAAAGTTTCACATTTTATCTGGCTATTGCTTTCAGTATTTGCAATTTGATTACATTAGTCAATTAAACAATTTATTCACTCATCCCAAAACCACAGTGCCCCAAACTAGGGCTGTCAAGCAATTAACAAAAATTAATCGCAATTAATGGCACTGTTAAACAATAATAGAATACCATTTATTTACATATTTTTAGATGTTTTATACATTTTCAAATATATTATTTCCATTACAGCCCAGAATACAAAGTGTACAGTGCTCACTTTATATTTATTTTTGATTACAAGTATTTGCACTGTAAAAAAAACAAAATAGTATTTTTCAATTCACCTAATACAAATGCTGAAATGCAATTTCTTTATCGTGAAAGTTGAACTTACAAATGTAGAATTATGTACAAATAATCTGAATCCAAAAATAAAACAATGTAAAATTTTAGTGCCTGCAAGTCCATTCAGTCCTACTTTTTGTTTAGTCAATCACTGAGACAAACAAGTTTGGTTACAATTTGCAGGAGATAATGCTGCCCGCCTCTTGTTTACAAGGTTACCTGAAAGTGAAAACAAGTGTTCTGATAACACTGTTGAAGCCGGTGTCGCAAGATATTTAGATGCCAGATGCACTAAAGATTCATATGTCCTTTCATGCTTCAACCATCATTCCAGTGGACATGTGTTCATACTGATGATGGGTTCTGCTCAATAACCATTCAAAGCAGTGTGGACTGCTGTATGCTCATTTTCATTATTTGAGTCAGATGCCACCAGCAGAAGATTGATTTTCTTTTTTGGTGGTTCGGGTTCTGTAGTTTCCGCATCGGAGTGTTGCTCTTTTAAGACTTCTGAAAGCATGCTCCACACCACGTCCCTCTCAGATTTTGAAAGGCACTTCAGATTCTTAAGCCTTGGGTCGAGTGCTGTAGCTATCTTTACAAATCTCACATTGGTACTGTGACAGACCCAGACCAGTGGGGTACAGGAGTCTGGTAGAGGTCAAATATACTGGTCACTGGATGAGTAGATTTCTGTTCCCTGAGTGACCAGAGCAGGGGCTGCACTAGAGTAATCAGGAACCTGCTAGAACCAGTTAAGGCAGGCAGGCTAATTAGGACACCTGGAGCCAATTAAGAAGAAGCTGCTGGAATCAATTAAGGCAGGCTAATCAGGGCACCTGGGTTTTAAAAGGAGCTCACTTCAGTTTGTGGTGTGAGTGTGAGGAGCTGGGAGCAAGAGGTGCAAGGAGCTGAGAGTGAAAGGGTGTGCTGCTGGAGGACTGAGGAGCACAAGCGTTATCAGACACCAGGAGGAAGGTCCTGTGGTGAGATTAAGGAAGGTGTTTGGAGGAGGCCCTGGGGAAGTAGCCCAGGGAGTTGTAGCTGTCATGCAGCTGTTACAGGAGACACTATAGACAGCTGCAGTCCACAGGGCCCTGGGCTGGAACCCGGAGTAGAGGGCAGGCCCGGGTTCCCCCCAAACCTCCTAATTGACCTGGACTGTGAGTTCTTCCAGAGGGGAAGATCTCTGGGCTGTTCCCCAACCCACATGGTGAATCTCTGAGGCAAGAAAATCTCCCAATAAGCGCAGGACCCACCAAGATAGAGGAGGAACTTTGTCACAGTACCTTCTTTGCGTTTTGTCAAATCTGCAGTAAAAGTGTTCTTAAAATGAACAACATGTGTTGGGTCATCATCCGAGACTGCTATAACATGAAATATATGACAGAATGTGGGTAAAATAGCAGGGGACATACAATTCTCCCCCAAGGAGTTCAGTCACAAATTTAATTAACACATTATTTTTTTAACGAGCATCATCAGAATGGAAGCATGTCCTCTGGAATGGTGGCCGAAGCACGAAGGGGCATACAAATGTTTAGCATATCTGGCACGTAAATACCTTGCAATGCAGCTACAAAAGTGCCATGCAAATGCCTGTTCTCACTTCCTGGTGACATTGTAAAGAAGAAGAGGGCAGCATTATCTCCTATAAATGCAAAAAACTTGTTTGTCTTAGCGACTGGCTGAACAAGAAGTAGGACTGAGTGGACTTGTAGGCGCTGAAGTTTTACATTGTTTTGTTTTTGAGTGCAGTTATGTAACCAAAAAAATCTACATTTGTAAATTGCACTTTCACAACAAAGAGATTGCACTATAGTACTTGTATGAGGTGAATTGAAAAATACTATTTATTTTGTTTATCATTTTTACAGTGTAAATCAGGGGTGGGCAAACTATAGCCCATGGGCCACATCTAGCCCACTGGACTGTCCTACCTGGCCCCTGAGCTCCTGGCCCGGGAGGCTCACCCCTGGCCCCTTCCCTGCTGTCCCTCCGCCCCTGCAGCCTCAGCTCACTCCGCTGCCGACGCTGTGCAGTCTATATGGTTTTATAAAAACATAATAAGTGAATATAACGCAACTGGGATATGCTTCATGCAAAAGGTCTCTTGTAAGGTATCATTACAAAGCTTATAATCTACTGAGTGTGATCATCCGATTTGTATAAATGTACCCCTCTTGTATCTAAAACTAGAAATATAAAATATAACTGAGGGCCTATTGTAATTATGTAAAGTGTGGACCATTAATGATGGTTTGGAATCTTGATGACTCCCATTGTCTGCAGATGGCTGTGTTTACCTGTGAGTCTTCCTGTATGTGTGTGTGCTGGCAAGTGAGTAATGAAGTCTTGTGATCATGTCACCTGAACTGGAATCCATCTTTAACCTGGTGCTTTTCCAGTGGGGGGGGGGGGGGGAGAGAGGATGGAAACCCAGAGGGACAAAAGATATATAAAGGGGTGGAAGAGAACAAAGGAGAGAGAGAGGAGCCATCATGAAGAATCCCCTAGCTATCACCTGAGCTGCAACAAGAACTGTACCGGGGAAAGAATTGTGCCCAGGCCTGGAAGGTGACCAGTCTGAGAAAAACACTTACTGAAGCATCTCTGAGGGTGAGATTATCTGTATTCAGTTTGATTAGGCATAGATTTGCACATTTTATTTTATTTTGCTTGGTGACTTACTTTGTTCTGTCTGTTACTACTTGGAACCACTTAAATCCTACTGTCTGTATTTAATAAAATCACTTTTTATTTAGTAATTTACTCAGAGTATGTATTAATACCTGGGGGAGCAAACAACTGTGCATATCTCTCTATCAGTGTTATAGAGGGCGAACAATTTATGAGTTTGCCCTGCAAAAGCTTTATGCAGGGTAAAACGGATTTATCTGGGTTTAGACCCCATTGGGAGTTGGGCATCTGAGTGCTAAAGACAAGCACACCACTGTGAGCTGTTTTCAGGTAAACTTGCAGCTTTGGGGCAAGTGATTCAGACCCTGGGTCCGTGTTGGAGCAGATGGGAGAGTCTGGCTCAGCAAGACAGGGTGCTGGAGTCCTGAGCTGGCAGGGAAAACAGGAGCAGAGGTAGTCTTGGCACATCAGGTGGCAGCTCCCAAGGGGGTTTCTGTGATCCAACCCGTCACAGATGCAATGCTCTGGGCGGCGGAGCAGCGAGCTCCTGGGGCAACGCAGCTGCAAAGCCTGGCCTGACCCGGTGCTCTGTGCTGCGTGGTGGTGGCAGCGTGGCCTGGCTCCTGCTGGGCAGCACAGCTGTACAGCCGCCAGGCAGCATGGTAAGGGGGCAGGGAACAGAATGGGTTGGATAGAGGGTAGGGGAGTTCGGGGTGGTGGTCAGGGGTTGGGGGTGTGGATAGGGGTTGGGGTGGGAATAGGGGGTTGAATGGGGACAGGGGCCCTGGGAGGGCAGTCAGGAAGGAGGGGGGATTGGATGGGGCGGCAGGGGGCAGTCAGGGGCAAGGGTTTCAGGGGCAGTCAAGGGACAGGGAGTAGGGGGTTGGATGAGCTGTCAGGAATGAAAGGAGGGGTTGGATAGGGCGGCCGGAGTCCGGGGGCGGTCAGAGGACAAGGAACTGGGGTGTGTGGATGGGGCAGGGTCCTAGGGAGGGTGCATCATAGTCAGGGAACAGGGAGGGCTGGATCGGGCAGGAGTCCAGGGGGGCTGATAGGAGGTGGGGGCCGGGCCACGACTCCCTCCCCTAACCAGCCCTCCATACAATTTCCGAAACCTGACGCGGCCCTCAGGCCAAAAAGTTTGCCCACATGTAAACATGTGTAATAAAAAATAATATACAATTTGATTTAAATTACAGCACAGAATACAATATGTGAAAATGTAGAAAAACATCCAAAATATTTAATAAATTTAAATTGATATTCTATTGTTTAACAGTGCGATTAAAACTGCAATTAATTTATTTGATCACAATTCATTTTTTGAGTTAAAGGCGTGAGTTAACTGCGATTAATTGACAGCCCTACCCCAAACATCACATATCCTTATTTTTTAAAGCTTACAATCTTCTAAAGAAACTAACATACAATCTAGGCTCCTTTTATCTCTTTCTGCCTGCCTCATAATTACTTATATTTACTACTTAAATTTTTTGGGTAAGTGGTTCAGAACTGATAATCGTGACTTATAATTTGAAACTCTTGAATTACTGGTCAAACATTTAGCATGTATTTCAACTGGTCTTCTACCGTATGCCTTAGTAGCTAGAGAAAGAAAAAGCTGCCAACTTTTTGACTGAATTCCATAGAACATTAAGTCTGATACTTAGCAGAAGCCATAACTGTTAAGTAAATGATATTCTTCTGATTAATATCCTGATTTGAAAACAACATTGATTCTTCTAACTCTTTAGCAATGTCCCAAAACAGATGTGCACAACTGCAAATTCTGTTTGCTTTTAGGTTTACGAAGTGTGATGACATTTTTACAATCATGCATGAGCCCTTTTACCCAAGAGTAAAATAAACCGTAATAATTCTTCACCATCTGTTTGTTAATTTTGCATTCATTTAACTTTGCATTTTAAACTAATAATCATTTTCTTATAATATAGTTTGTTCCAGTGATATAAATTATAGCTCAATGATTTATAATAGTACACAGTATAGCTACAAATGATTTCATTGTTCTTAATTATAGAGATAGTAATGTCACTGAATGGAAAAGAACTGCCAAAATACAGTTTTACGTTTCATGTGTCATAGTGCTCCTTAGTAAATGTACATATTTACTGTGTCCCAATACCTCCCCTCTGCCCTGTATTTCTCAATAGCTTTACATTTAGTTGTATACAGTAGTACAGTTGTATACTGAATTCTTGAAAGAATAATGTGTGTGCATTTAAACTCTTCTCTATTACATTTGCAATGTACAGTCAAATACAATTCCATATCTTTACATTGCTCCAACTTGTTTATGTCATGTACTCTATAGTGCAAGACCAAATACATCTTTGTAACAGTTTTATTCTTATGTGGCCACAATTAAACTAGGACTCTTGTCAGTAAAGAACTTTAGATGAAAGCTTTCTATTACTACATTTATAATAAAATGGGGGTAACCCATACACTTTGCAAGCCATGTTTGAAAAACAGTAATAAACTAAAAAGCAACAGAGAGTCTTATGGCAGTTTATAAGTAATAAACTAAGACTCAATTGCTGGAGCCTGTGGGGGGGGAGGGAGCAGCTACGGGGGGTGGAGGGGGAGAGCAGCTACCAGCAGGCAGCTCCTTCCTCTCCCAAATGGGCTGGTAGGGACTGGGAGTAGGTTGGCAGGGGTGGGGACTGAGTTAGTCCCTTGGATCTGCCCCCTCAATCGCACCGGCTCATACACAGGAGCCAGCAAAGAGGGGGAACTAATCCTTGCCAACAAAAAGACTGGAGCAAAGGGGAATCAGGAACCAGTCTGAGACCTTCAGTGTCATACCCTAGGTCCTGCCCTACTCCTGGGGCAGTGAATCTAGACGCTGCCCCTTACCCAGGATGGATCATAACTCGACTGTAGGGTTACAATCCATCCCCCAGAATGTGAACTCATTGGGGCAGAGATGGTTTTCTTTGTTACTTGTCTGTACAGGGGCTCTCTCAATGGAGTCCTGATCCTTCACTGGGGTCCCTAGGCCTTACCATAATACAAATGATAGTAAAAGTAAACACTACTTACTACTAATAACCTCTTAAAGAACCAAGAGCCAAACCCTGCTTACCTTACTCAGGCAAGTAGTCCTAGTGATTTCAGGGAGACTACTCACATTAGTTACCACTATTTTCTAAAAACTATACTCTCACTTTACAGCATGGAAATCTTAATGCGAAATTAGCACCCTAACATTTCAGCAGTGGTCACTAATTCATTAATAAAAGAATCCACGAAGCAAGAAGTGGTATAACTGGATTTATTCCAATTAAAGAAGTTAAATGAAGTGGATAGAAAACAAAATTACTGCACGTTGTTTTAATAAGGTTGGTATTTGTGCAGCAGACTAAATAAATGACCTGCCAACATTACTGCACATACAATTAAAAAGATGTGAGTATGACCCCTTCTGATGTTTTGTGGTTCCTAGCTTCAAGTTCTACCTGCCTGGTGAGTACTTTGACCTTTTTATTTCTCAGATGAGTGAGCACTGCTGCCAGGTCCAACCTTTACTAGGGGACGTATCCATCACAATATTCTAGGTCTGACAAAGCACAAACATAATCAAGGTGCTCAAGGCACAATCTGGTGTAATGAATGAATAAACTGTAACTGTCTGCCCAATAACTCACCATCTACTTCAAGTCAGAGCCTTTTAAAACAAAATTACCTAGTTAACATTTGGAAGACCTTAACACATCTGTTACCACAGAGAGTACACTAAAGTTGCTTGCATTTTTGGATAAATCCTTTGTTTCCCACAAAGTTCCACACCGTGAAAACCTTCAAAGGTAAGTGGAGGGTTATCATCAACTTAAAAGTCATATCTCCCTGGAAATATTTTACCTGCTTTTGTTACAAGTGACACCTAACATCGCTGTAACTAAAAGAAATTAGAGAAATATTTTTTTTAGTGTTTGCTTATATATTTGACAGCCCTTTGTCTATAGTCAGCTTCACTGTTTACTCTGCATAGTCTGTCAGTTTTCACAGTTGTTTGTGTAAGTCTTTCATACAACAGAGGCAAGGAAAACATTTTTAAAATAATAGGAAAATGTATTTGTAAAACCATAAAAATTGGCTGGGGAGACTCATGGGCACATGTAGCATCTGAAAATACTTTTAACCTATTTTTAAAAAGTAGCTAGTTTTCAAGTCCCTTTAATCTCAAGTAATAGTGCCACAAGAAACAATTTCAACAATTTGCTCCAATCCCTCAGACAGAGACAAGCACCTACAAGATCTCTATCAAGCATTCTTAAAACTACAATACCCACCTGCTGAAGTATAAAAACAGATTGACAGAGCCAGACGAGTACCCAGAAGTCATCTCCTACAAGACAGGCCCAACAAAGAAAATAACAGAACACCACTAGCGTGTTCTGTTATTCAGCCCCCAGCTAAAACTTCTCCAACGCATCATCAAAGATCTACAACCTATCCTGAAAGATGATCCCTCACTCTCACAGATCTTGAGAGACAGACCTGTCCTTGCTTACAGACAACCCCCCAACCTAAAGCAAATACTCACCAGCAACCACACATCACTGAACAAAAACACTGACCCAGGAACCTATCCTTGTAACAAAGCCCGATGCCAACTCTGTCCACATATCTATTCAAGTGACATCATCATAGGACCTAATCACATCAGCCATACTATCAGGGGCTCATTCACCTGCACATCTACCAATGTGATATATGCCATCATGTGCCAGCAATGCCCCTCTGCCATGTACATTGGCCAAACCGGACAGTCTCTACGCAAAAGAATTAATGGACACAAATCTGACATCAGGAATCATAATACCCAAAAAACAGTGGGAGAACACTTTAACCTGTCTGGTCATTCAATGACAGACCTGCGGGTGGCTATCTTACAACAGAAAAACTTCAAAAACAGACTCCAACGAGAGACTGCTGAGCTGGAATTGATATGCAAACTAGATACAATCAACTTAGGATTGAATAAGGACTGGGAATGGCTGAGCCATTACAAACATTGAATCCATCTCCCCTTGTAAGTATTCTCACACTTCTTATCAAACTGTCTGTACTGGGCTATCTTGATTATCACTTCAGAAGTTTTTTTTCCCCACTTATTTAACTGGCCTCTCAGAGTTGGTAAGACAACTCCCGCCTGTTCATGCTCTCTGTGTATATATATCTCCTCAATATGTGTTCCATTCTATATGCATCCGAAGAAGTGGGCTGTAGCCCACGAAAGCTTATGCTCTAATAAATTTGTTAGTCTCTAAGGTGCCACAAGTACTCCTGTTCTAATTTCAACTGTATGTTTTTACATTACCAATTTCATGTGCAAATTTTTCACTGAAGTCTTGAGCAAAACGTTGCCATCTTTAAATGCATCACAGAACAGCCTGCAAAAATGTGTTGGCAGAAAAGCTGCTCTATAATACGATGGAAGGTGCTAACTTAAGAAACATGCCACTTCATCCATTTTTTATGGTGTTCCACAGACCACTTAGAAGTTGTCTGCCAAGAGCTGACCTGTCACACGATGCTGGCTCTACCTCTTGTTTCCAGCTTAAATTCATAAAACAGATGGAAAGGTGACATAAAATGACGTAGGTAGTAATAACTTTTTCATAAAAGGATCAAATACTAAAACCAGTTAAATACATTAAAATACTTTTCCAAGTGATTGCTGTAGTTGCCACAGAAATATTATGCTGCTGTGAACGGGAAGCAAGCTGGTCTACATGACAGAAAATAGGAAGATGGTGGTCCATGACACATCTCTAATATGATGTAGTCAACATCTGAGATCTCCTAGATTAACAGTATCAGAGGGGTAGCCATGTTAGTCTGAATCTGTAAAAAGCATCTGAAGAAGTGAGGTTCTTACCCACGAAAGCTTATGCTCCCAATACTTCTGTTAGTCTTAAAGGTGCCACAGGACCCTCTGTTGCTTTTTATGGATTAACAGTATTACTTCAAACTGGTGCACAAAACCTTAATTCTCAACCTACAATTCTGGGCCTGATGCTGCACCAAAGAAGTCAAAGGGAATCTTCCCACTGGCTTCAATGGAAAGAAGATCAGGGCCTTTAAGTGTATATACACATTTTTTTCTTTAAGGGCTTAATTCTGCAAGGTGCTGAACACTCTGGCCCCAATCTCACTAAACATTTAAGTATGTGCTTAAAAGCAAACTGAAGTCAATTGACTTCAATTGGACAATTCATAAGCTTAATGTTAAACACGTGCTTATGTGCTTTCCTGATACAGTGCCAGAGCGTTCAGCACCTTGCGAGATCATGTGCACACCCTTAATGCAATTTAACAAAACCCATAATCTTATCAGGAAAAATAATTACTGAGACAAATAAGCCTATACTCTCTATTGAGGCTAAACTCCCCTGGGAGTTTTGCTTGAGTAAGGACTACAGGATTTGCAGCAACGATTTTTATATAAAAATCTAAACATCTTTTGATTTCTCAGTCTCAGAAAGCATGTGAACTAGAGCCTTAAAATGTGAAAAAACATTTTTCATGATCAGATAAAAAAAAACTTAAAAAGAAAAACTGCAATAAAACAGAGTTTGTAGTCAGTTAATCTAAGAATATTACATGATTTATGACACAGTTCTGCAAACATACACCTAAGTAATTTTTCTCATGTGAGTAGTCCCATTTACTCATGTGTGTCTGTTTATTATATTGCAAGCTCTTCAAAGCAGGGAACAGGTCTTCAATGTTCTTACACAGCACCTAGTACAATGGGACCTCAATTCCTGATTAGGACTTCTGGGAACTACTCTAATATACAATAATTTATCTAAGTTCTTGTATCAGCACCCATCACACAAGTGTTTACAAAAACAGGACCTAAACCACTAATACTAAAAATAACCAAGCAACTTTATCTATGGAAAGAGTTGAATATAAACTAATTAAACAGGAAGCAGCCATGCTATCAGCATAGTGGTGTGTATTAGGAAAGGAAGATGAGGGTTACATTTAGATACACAGGAGCCAACAGGAACTTTCCATATTTTCCTTTTAAAGCCATGTTTTTAGTGGTGATTTCTAAGTTTTACAAGTATCCAAACAGCAACCCAAAACAATCCTAGAAAAAAAAAATACAGGATTTATCTAAAAGGTGTAAAAATTTCCCACTGTTTCCTGTGTCTCTTGACAGATCTCTGCTCAACTTATACTGCTAGAATTAGTAAAATGGCATCCCCAGAGATTACACCACAGCTTCACTTGATTCAGTGGATATTTTTGAAATGTTTGAAGTATTTTTTTAAATTAGTACTTTGACATTTGCTTGTTTAACTTATACATTCTAAGTGGCTTTTTTCCCTGTAGCCACCCAAGTGCTGTCGAGCCATCCCTAGGAGAAACATGAGGAGGGGAGAAAAGTGAAAGAATCTGTCTTCCTGTGTTGTGCTAAGCAGAATCACACCAGGGTAAACCCTGGCTCCTGGCTAGGAGGGCGTGTTTCGCAGGACCCATCAGGAGGATTTGTTTGAATTATCCAGAATTCCTCCTCTCTTTAAAGCACACTTGTGAGAGCCCAGAGCAGAATCCTGACCAGGACGACCACTAAAGACTACTGCAATTTTCCTTTAAATGGTATTTTTTCATATGGAAAAAAAAATGCTGATCTTTAGTCTGAGGTCAGGCATGAGATATTTTAGCCCCCGAAAGAGAATTTGAGGTGGGGAAGTTATAAGCCCTTGAGATCAGGTTCCTAGTATGAAAGTGCAACTTCATCTTTAACTATAATGTCACTGCCTCATTGCTATAACAGCTTTACAGAAAGACTCCAAGGAAAAACCAAGTGTAGAAGGTTTTATCTGAGCACGTTATGAAAAAATGTTTCCTACTCAATCAACGCAGAAGAATGAAATGCTCATTGCTAAACACATTTACTGGTTCAGAACACATACTAACTGTTACTTCAGAGCTTTCAGTAAATCATTTCAGGGAGTGTTATGGGATAAAGGAAACCTGCACTGGAAATTCCTTCACAAACATAGGCCCTTGCTCAGGATGTTTCTCCGATGGGCCTTTCAGCTTTTAGTTTTGTGCTGTTGTTGTTTCTCTCTGTCTCTCTCTTAGTGCCTCTTGTCTATTCTGTCTGCTTCCAATGCTTTTCCCTAGCATCTATTCTTTACCTCCAGTCTATTCATCATCAAATCCTTTTTGAAATTTCTTTGTAGCAATAACCTCTCCTCCCTCATTTTAGTCCCCCGATATTCAAAATCTAGAACTCAAGAAGTGAACATTTTTCAAAGCACTCTGATTGAAGAAAATAAGGGAAAACTTCTAGGGCTGCCTCTGCTTTCCTGCTTCAATGCCAAGAGTACACTCACACAATCTACTTCCCACAGAACATTCTCTTGGCACTGTAGCAGGAAACCAGGAGCAACACTTGGGTAGGAGAAGTAGGTGAGACTGAAAAACAAAATGTTTCCCTTTAAAGGGAAGCCTCAAATACTGTTTTAAGAGTGGGTGGTCTACACTGCACTAGCATGTCCATACTTTAGCTCCCTGACCTTGTTACCACTTTCTACAAATAAATAATAATAATCATGAATAAGTGTCTGTGATGTAATTCAATAGGTTTTCTCCTATCCCTCAAATGGGAAGATAAATGGTTATGTTTTTCTCCATATCTGCAGTACCTGGGTTCAGGTAAAGTCAGTAGGACACTAAGCATTAAAGTCACAGAAATCACATGAATATGCATTGAAAGAAAGTTTTTCTATTTTTGAAAGAACACTAATGTTATTATCATAAATAGAGAAGATTGCTTATATAAAGTGAAAATACAAATATTACACTAGATTAGCTACCCTTTGGCCTTTTCAGCTATGGACAGATGCTTAAAAGTGTCATAACTCAGTCCACACACTCTGTGGGCAGGAAGTAGTAGTAAAACTGGCCTTCACCATCACCTCTAGCTTACCCGGCTACTGACGACCTACTCAGCATATAGGCAAAACCTGCAATAAATTCTCGTATGTGCGTGGATGCATCATTTAACTGATCAAAGAGCTCCACTGTTCCATAGACAACGTGTGGCAGAATCAAATCAAAATTTTAAAAATGGAAAAATTAAAAGGAAAAAAATCTGCATACCCTTTTCCTCCTCCACTTCTCAGCAGCTAAATAAGGCTAATACATCACTGCCCTTTCCATGCAACAAACACGTACTGGATTATAAATATTATTGATTACTTCTTGCTAAATTCACCTCATTAAAATTTATCCTGTCTCCCACCCAAAAGAGCAGAACTATTGAGACAAGTATTATGGAGCAAGCAGATTATGGTGAAGGACTGAATAAATATTCCGACTGATTTTAGATGCCACCGAGTGAATAAAGTTTCTAACTATAAACACAACAATAAAAATCCTCTATAATTCATCCACTCCACCATCATTTGGTTCTCTGTTCTGACACTTTATGATATAATGTTACTGTATTACATTTTGGCACGTAATCATGACAAATTTCTTTGTAACTTTTCTTGTAACAGCATTTTATGATTCTCAAGACACTGATCAGACAAGGAAAGCACTGAAATGAAAATGAAGAAGGCTGGCATAACTCACATTGGCATAACTCACATTTGCATAGCACTTTCCACCCAGAAACATCCCAAAGCACTCTACAAATGGAATGAAGCCATCTCTTAATTGAAACATGGCTGCCACCGTCTGTATGTCTACATTGCAATGTAAGTCCGGGGTTAGTAGGATTCGAGTCCGCTGACCCATGTTAAGGAATCCTGGACTTCAGGGTTCTAAATCGTACTCTAACCTAGGGCTCTAGCATCCACACTGCAGTGTGCACACCCAAGTCAAAGTAACCATATCCCAGAATCCCTTTCACTACCCCACCCCAAAATGTGGCTGCTCTAGACCTAGAGCAGCTCACTTTGCAAAAGCCTTGATTGGTTTGCTCTCCATTGCAAACCCAGGAGGCTCCCTGATAGTGTGCTTGCAGATTAGTGATCAAAAGAAAATGGGTTAATGCTGACCTGAACTGCTGCCATTCACAAGAGGGGGTGGGGGGCTTTGGCTTACAATACAGTGGATTGCAGATTGTTGGAACAGAGAGAACTAAGGAAGTGGTCCCATTGAATTGTGGGATACTTCTGGCTGACCCCTGGGACTTGAGTCAAGTGGTGCTGCGTCTACACTGCAAAGCAATAGGGCCAAGACCCAGGGACCCAGCTTCATTCGAGATCAGACCCTCCAGCCCTACAAGGCCCTGGGACCCTGGGTCCGAGCCTTGGGTTAGCACAATTGAAGTGTAAATACGAGGGGGGTTAGGCTTGAGCCCAGGCTAAAGCACAGGCTTATGTCACAGTGCAGACATACCCAATAAGTCAGTAACAACAGACTGTAGGAGCGCAAGTGAAGAACAATGTATCTTGCTGAAACAGTGAAAAATTTAGGCAGGCAGAAGGTAATTACTCCATCATCCTGGAAGCAGGCTTTTCATTTAATAATTTCTGCTTCTTGGCTTGTCTTTCTTTTAAATTTTTCTTACTGACTGAAATTTGATAATTTATAAAAGGAAGAGTTAGCAAGTTATTTCTAATTTCATGTTATGAAGTGAAATAGGCAAAATTCCTTCCCAGTGAGCAAAAATTAATCCATTTAATCAATTGTGAAAGTGATGGAAAGCGATACCAGTACTAATCTATAAAAAAGGAGATAAGAGAGTGCACGAACTACAGAAGAATCAGCTGATGGAGTGTTCCAGGAAAAGCATTCACTAAGAGGTTGGAGAGGAGAAAGAAGATGTACATGAAAGTGGCACTTGCAGAGTAACAGGCAGGATTTAGACCGGGATGAAGTACAACAGATTAGCTATTTGTGATACGACAGAAATTGGATAAGCATACAGAACGCAACTAAAACTGTTACAACAACCTTATAGACGTCAAAGAGGCTTTTGATAGCATTTGGCAGAAAGGGCTATGGCAAATCTTGAGAATGTATGCATCCCTAAGAAACTGATCAAGCTGATAGAAAACATCTACAGCAAGTCAATGAGTGCAGTGAGAATAGACAAAAAGCTGACAGAATTGTTCAGGACAATTGTTTAAAAGCGAGACAAAGACGCATGCTATCGCTAGATTTGTTCAGCTTGGTACAGGAAACAGTAATGGCTGTAGCACGGAGAGGTGAAACGAGAGGAGTCGTGTTATGTGGGAGGCCAATGAATAACCTTAGATTCACAGATGCTGTTGACCTCACAGCACTGAGCAAGGAAGACTTGAGAGTAACTAACAAGGTCCATGGTGAAAGCAAAAATTCAGACTGAAGATCAGTATGGGAAAGACAAAAACTATGGTGAGGTGAAGACAAAGGAAGAAGTAAAGATCAAAATCGGTGACACAGAACTAGAACAAGTGAAAAAAAAATCTGTATTTTGGAGGACTAAGTTTGAAGAATGTGATTTGTGAAAATTCCCTGTACAAAGAAGAATCAGACTAGCCACTACTGCATTTGAAAAACTCTGCAAGATTTGGAAAGACTTTTAGATGAAAATGAAAATCAGCATATATGAGAGCGTTGTCAGGCCAAGGATGCTGAATGGGTCTGAATGATGTTGCAGTCTGAAGAAAGTCGACAAATGAGAGATATTGACTGAAGAAATGAACTGGCTGAGAGGAATTCAAAGAATGTCAATATTTCAGAAAAAAATTAAATTATACAAAAAGGGACTGTTTATATAAGATTTAAGAAAGATTATTGTGATGACTTGGACACATGTCAAGAATGAACCTGGAAAGGATACCATACATGAGGATACATACCAAAGTGCAAGGAACTAGAAACAGAGGAAGACTGAGGATGTGTTGGATAGACACAATGAAGAATGACATAATAGAACAAAAAGCTTTAAAAATGAATGAAGCCATGAAGTTGGTACAAAACAGAAAGTGGTGGATAAACTTTATTCAGCCCCATTGTTGCTGCTGACAGGAATCAAAGAAGAATCAATCATGATAATCCAAGAAAATAATCATCACTCAACCCAACTCAATTATAATACCTTACTGCATTCCTACGATATCACCTTCATCACCTTGCTGTTTCTTGCAATAACATATAGTTTATAGGGTACTTTATCATCCATACATTTCTAAGTGAGCAACAATTAAATCAAACTCAAAAATACGTTAAATTACGTTGTCTTTTTAAATAAAAAACAAACAAAAAACATTAAAATCTATTTCAGAACCCTTCTCATTAATTGTACATATCTGAAAATCCAAAGATCTAATTTGTTTTTGCTAACCAGACAGCCCCTTTCTGCCCCTGTCCTCCAAAAAAATATTTTTTGTCTTCTGCGTTTGAAGGCAGATTTTAGTTTGGACCCTTAGTTTTCTTATACAATGAAGGTGCAAGTCCAAGTGTGGAATCTATGTAAGTCCTATAGTACTCATAGAATATATCCAAGAATAGTAGCAGGAATATATGGAGGCTGAAAATCTTGCTTAGGTTAGGTGACATTTTTGGTTTGGCTTGATTTCATTTTAATATTAGTGGATTTTCATAAATATTTACATTTGAGTACTGTCTTTGGTATAAAGACAAATGTGAAAATATTCCACTGTACTTGAAAATCTCTGAATTATAAGGTAATCATGGACAGCTGAAAATTGGTTTCAAGTAATTAAGCCCAAAAATCGGACATTTTAAGAGTTAGATCCTAATGGGAAAAAAACTTCATGCTTCTAAATAGCTTTGGAGCCTTTATTTGTTTGAAATCCATTGCTTCATTACTGAGAAATTATATTAAAAAACAAATATTGAGTTGGGGAATTGTCAAGAGTACAAAAAAATAGCATCTTGGGTGGGGTGAGGGGGAAATCATAACATATTGAAGGATCTAGTTTTCTATCGCCCCTGGAGCCAGTATGTATTTGGGGGCACTGAGGACTGGAATGGGGGTGTCTTCTTTAATCTCAATACTTAGGGCAGATCTACACTACCACTTTATGTTGATATAATTTACATCACTCGGGGGTGTGAAAAGACCACCCTCCCTGAGCGACACAAGTGACACCAGCCTAAGTGCTGGTGTGGACAGTTCTCCTACAGACATAGCTACAGCCTCTTGTGGAGGTGGAGTAATTATGCCAACTGGAAAGCTCTCTCATCTTACCTAGCAGCTCTGTGTTCTCGGGGAACCAGGGTGCAGTACCCAGCCTGTCTGACCCCCTTTCCCCAACCTCTACTTGAACCAAATTTGCATCAGAAGAAAGACTTACAAAAAGCAATGAAAAGGCAGTGGGAGACACACATAAACCCTTGGGATAAAGGAATTAAGGAAACTCCCCTAGCCTCATTTGCTTGGAAGTGCTGCTCAACCCAGCCTACTGAGGCCAGGGACATATAAGGGGTCAGTTTGGGAGTGCTGATTAACCCAGTCCTCTCAGACATGCTCTGTTACTGTGTGTGTGTGTGTTCGTCTGATTCTGAGGCTGGAAGAACCCAGCCCTGGGGAACCTAGGTCCTGCAGGATAGCTCCACTGGGAGGGAACTTGCAGCAGGGAGAAGTAGAACTCCGTATGAGAACACAAGTGACACAAGCAGTACATTGACAGAAGTACAGAACTCCCCCATTCCCCGAAGAGTAACCCTAATAAATGAGCATACCCCAAAGTAACGGGCAAAGTTGGTAACACTCCTGTCGGCATAGAGTGTCTTCACCAGATGCGCTACAGGGCCCAGTTGCATTGATGCAGGTGCGCTGATGTAGCGTTTCCAGTGTAGACCAGCTTT
The DNA here is from genome assembly GCF_013100865.1 of Trachemys scripta elegans. Lineage (NCBI taxonomy): Eukaryota > Metazoa > Chordata > Testudines > Emydidae > Trachemys > Trachemys scripta. The sequence goes on from NC_048299.1 coordinate 15,664,705, forward strand.
CCGTTTCAGTATTTAATTCTCTTTCCCTACCTCACATGCTGGCTCTATTTCCCTGCTTCTAACCCCAGACCTGGCTTCTCCACTCTAGTGCACGCTTTTCAAAGAATCTGCTACCAGCTCTCTGCCCTTCCCTTGTGCCAGTTCTGAACTCCTTCTGGTACAAAGCTCTCTCCTCTCCACTGGTGCTGCCTTATTTATTTATTTATTTGAGCCAGCAATCCCAGGGTACTTGCCACTAGTCAGCTGGTTTGCAAATTGCATCAGGTAGTAATGGACACCAGTGCTCATGTCAATATGTGCTGTCACCCCACCCCCACCCCCTATAGCTTATTTTCCTTTGAAGGAAAGAATATTTTTTAAATTGTTCATATGACGAATACTAACTAATCAGATTTTAAATACAAAATTCTATGGGTTAATGTTTACACACAAAACATTCAATTGGACTTGTGTATTGGGGCCTACTGCAACAATTGAACAAACAATATTACCAGAGCTGTGTTAACAGCAATTATGTTGATACACAAAGGTGCTCTCACATAAGTACAAGGAATTAAACAAAAACAACCATGCTAATTTAAGATGCGATGGCCATTTTGAAAAATGTGGAAGGTGAGCTTTGATTAAATTAACATAGTGTTGTTGAAAGCAATTAACAAGCTGCATTTATAGCATATGAGAAAGGTCAGATCCAAGTTTCTCTGCAGCTGATGACCTGGCTTTAGGTGGCCAAAGGGATAGCACAGCTACTGGAAACAAAATAAAGCAATTCTCCTACTAATATTCAAAATATCCTGGGACAGTCTAATCTATGGAGGATCACATCACTATCCATGAAAATTATTTAAAATTGTAAATGACTCAATAATATCCTTACTCTGAAGTACACCAATGTGTACTTTGGCCAGTCATCCCGAATAGCAGGAGAACCACCCAATCCTTGGGAGAAACTGGCAAATAATATACAGGGAATCCATGGAAAACTGAACTACCTAACGCATCAGGGTAAAAATTTCTGGGTATGCTAGTATTTGAATATTGCTGCCTATTAAACTGACTAACAGTGTATGTCTCATGAAGAAGCATGCCTATTGCCTATAATCTCACTCATCCTGCTCCATCATGTCAAATGAAGAGTTACAATTATGATAATAGACAACAGAGTGTATAAGCAAAGGAGGCTACTTTGCCAGAATGCTTCACATCTGGACCAAAAATAAAAGACAAATACAACTATAGAAAAATGTCTAGTAAGACAGAAGTAGAAGCAGTTTCTAGTCTGTAAACGTGATGTTTGGGGGAATCGATTATTTAAGAAAAGTACCATATGGGAGCTCAGTGGTGCAATGGGATAATGGTGTCAAAGAGGATAACACACTCAACAATCACATCAAAAGAGAAAATCAGGAAGAGGATCATCACTGAATACATATTGTATGCCTTAAATAAATAGTTGCTTGGGTCACACAGAAACATTTAGATGACACTAAAGACAAAGTAATTTCTGAGAGCTCTGCAATTCATTCGAAAAGATGAGTCACCATGTAAATCAATCTACTACCACTAATACTAAGAATACTTAGCAATTACACCACATTTTCCACATTCAAAGCACTTTATAAACAGGACCTAATTAACTCCAATCCGACTAGTGAGGTAGGTATTATCCCCATTCTGCAAATCAGAAAACAGTATCAAAAAGGGTTAAGTGACTTGCTCATGGCCTTGGAGGAAGTACAAGTGAGAGCTGGGACAAGGAGAAGTTACTCACCTTGTGCAATAAGTGGAGTTCCTTGACATGTGTCTCATATGGGTGCTCCACTTCAGGTGAGCATGAACCCCTGGGGCTTTGATCAGACATTTTTGGTAGCAGTGCATGTTCAGCCATGCATGCGCCCCATACATCCTCATGCTCTGCTCCAAGGAAACATAGGCCTGTGTGAGTGAACCACTCTCAGTTCCTTCTCTACTATGAAGTCCCACAAGGAAACTCGGAAGCAGAGGGGAAGGAGGGCACTCACAGGGGAACACATCTCAAAGAACTCTAATTACTGCACAAAGTGAGTAACTTTTTCTTCTTTGAGTAGTGTCCCTATGGGGACAGGAGACTCCTGAGCAGTATCCCCCTAAGGAAGGGATGATTCCCGAGATGACTTCTAGACTGAAGGCGGTTGAGAAGGAACTGAGAGCAGTTCGCCCATCCAGCCCTATATATCCTCCGAGTGGGGCACGAGGATGTGTGGGGCACATGCACAGACCAAACAGGCATCTCTACCAAAAATTTCCGATCAAAGGCCCAGGGGTACATGTGCACCTGAAACAGAGCACCCACAGCCTGAAGAGGAGCACCGACAGGGACACTGCTCAAAGAACTAGGAGTGCCTGAGTCCCAGCTCAATGCATTTTCTGATGGTAGGCCATAAACTAAGTCGCTCTGAACACTGATGAGTAATGATGATCCTGCTTGGGAAAAGGTGTAAGTTAGAATAGGTGGAACTTCTGACGTGTCCTTTTTTAAAAATAAAAATCAACAGTCCTTCCAGTTATGAGACAGGAAGAACACGGACTCAGAGCACTGAGAAACTGAGTTCAGTCATCTCATCTGATGCACTGCAAACAAGCACTATGCAATTAGAGGACTGGTTGTTATATGTTGTTGGTATTATGATAGCTCCCAGAAGTCACAATGAGGGTCATGGATATATAGGTATCTAAGGCCTTGTCTACATACAGTTTTTGGACTGATCTAACTAAAATCAGCAGAAAAAATGATTTACCTAAGTTGGTGCATCTCTCTAGTATGGACACAGCTACATAAGTATAATAAGCAACAGTAGCATAAACGCCTTTATACCAGTATAAGTGTCCACATTAGAGGGTTGCACCAATTTAACTAAACCATATTTCTACTGATTTAGTTAAATCAGCACCAAAAAAAACTGTAGACAAATCTCAAGACAACAAGAAACATATAAAGGGTGAGAAAGATGCATTCAAATATTGACATTTATATACTATTTAAAAAAAATATATTAAAAACATTTAAGCTGTACCAAAGTTCCCCATAACCTGCCCCTTCTGGTAAGAATCACAGAAGTAGTAAGCCTTGAGCAGGGATATGAAGGAGGAAAAGGTAGTGGCTTTACGGATCAGTTCAGGTTGGGCATTTCATGCACAGTGGTAGCATGGAAGAAGGTTTGAAGACAATTGTAAGAGCAGTACACAAGTGGGCAGACAAGGCTGTCATCACTGGTGGAATGGAGGGATAGAGGATAACACAGTAAAAGACAAAACTGGATAAACAGGGAGTGACAGAGCTGTACATGTCCTCTGTGACCAATGAGATACAGTGAATTTGAATTGAAGACAGTGGAAAAGGTGAGACAGTGGATTGGGAGGACTGTTTCACGCATCCCATTTAAATGACTTCCTACCTACTCGCATTTCAGGAGATACAAACACATGCCCTCTTGATTTCCTTCAGTACCACTTTTCTTCAGCCTCTGTGCTCCAGATGAGTGAGCTCTCCTAGCTTTATAGGCTGCTGTCTAAGTGCTATCAGAAGAGAAGGGTGGTTGGGAAAGTTACCGCTACAGCAACTTCTTTATTGTGTGGTGTGTGTAAAGGCAGCAATTCAAATGCCACTAAGTCCTTCTAAGATCAACAAGAACAAAAAAAGTGATGTTAAAAAATAGACTCCCTTATTTCAACATAACTAACATACAACTTGCTAAACCCCCACCAAACGCTATTCGTGTGTCTTATTAACAGTGTGTCCACCCAATCCTTCCCTAGACCTTTCCCAACATTCTCCATTATACCTTTTGACATATATTGCTTTAATCTAGAATGCAAGCTCCTCTGGATATGGATTGTGTCATTTTATTTACTATGAAATTCCATACACAACTACAGTATTAAAGAAGAGGGGGAGTGCCATACTCAGGAGTGAAGTCTTTCCCTTTTCCAGAAGAAACCAGAGAAGGAGAATTGGCCATTTTAAATAGTTCCATTAGACAGCAGTTCCTGACTGTGGTGACATTAGCCCGTATCCTTCTACACTGGTACCATGTCCTGAATTGAGCCATTTAATGCAAACAAGCAACAATTTTTACACTGCCTTAGCAAAACACAGGAAAACACTCATCTCATCAAAATATGTAAATTAAACATGGAAATTACAAAGCAGTGTTTAAAATACTTTAAAATGTTTCAAAATAATCTTTGTTAAAAACTCAACAGCTGTAATCCCTGGAGGCCCCCAATTTAATTAGAATTAAAATTGGAAATGCACCCTGTATCAAGGTACCAAGTATCAAGACAGCATGATCAAGGATGCAGTTAGAGATGCAAAAGACTGGAGCCAGAGGTACAGACAAAAGCAGGATACTTCTCTTTCTCACCTTTTAAAGCTCTGTATCTTTTTTAATAGTTTTGTTTGGTTTAGTTTAGTAGGTACAGCCACATAATACTGGACTTTCATTTCTCACCTAAAAAGACTTGTGAAAATCTCTTGCTCTACCCTGTGTCTCTGGCTAAAGTCTGATCTTCCAGTCTTCTATCAAATTAACAATGTGGCTACTTCTTTGCTTCATTATTTCAGCCCTTATTTTCATATACTGTATAGAGCATTTTAAGGAACAAATATTAGTGGTTTAGTTATATTTTGCATTCAATGAAATAACTGGAAACTATATATACACAAAGTTTTAAGAAAAATATGGTGATCCAAATATACAAGCTAGACTGGATTTTATGCCAAAAGCCTTTTCAAAAAAGACATCCGAAATGTAAGAGCTGGAATGTATCTCTCTGGAGTTTACATCATATTGAACCTAAAAGAATGATCTTGGAGCCCCATGGACATGTAATTTTTTAACCTGAAGAGTGGTCTTGAGAAACTCTTTCTTTGACTCAGGTGGGTAAGATGAACAAAAGGGGTAAAAGGACTCAGCTAGACTACACATTAAGTGCCAGGGCACATACATTACCAAACATATAATGGTCTATTTGGTCATTTACTTGTCTGCTATGAAATAAAATAACTCTAACCCTAAGCCATGAAAAAACAAGACATCATGGATATATCAACAATAATCAGAGACAGAATGGAGACTGGGTAACAAAGTCAAAGCAACTAACACAGAACTAGGCAAAAAAATACAAGAAATGAATTTGTCATACGTCTGAACAAATAAATTCTAATGCCTTCAAAACCAGTGAAACAAAGGGGTGGATCACAGAAGAGAAAATATAAGCAGAACATTTTGTGAAACATGCAGAGACATTGAAAGCCTTGGACGGAGGTGTGGATTACACTTAAAAGTTTTAACCCAGCAGAAAATAATGGCCAAGTGGAAACAGAAAACGATTTACACAAACATTTTGAAACAGGTCAGTGAAAATATGCTCACATAAGCTTTATTAATGCAATCACAAGTTCAATGAAGCCAAATGGACATCTCAACTGGTAAACAGAGTAATAAGAAACACTGTCAAATCCAGTTAAAAGACAATCAGAAACAGATATCTCAAGTACTGAGAAACAATAATGCAAATTCCAAATTAAAAAGACCCTTAAGGTAAGAAAACCTACAAGATGTTCCCAGCAAAATAGAGAATAAAAAACCCCACAATCTTGCTAACAAAAAACATTCTTTGCATGTCAGAACTAATCTGCACAAGTAACGAAAGGAATGGAGAAAACACCTTCTCAGTTGGGCAAAGATGTTACTGCAGTAGACCACATCATAAACTCATGTAATGCCAGGGGGACTGCCAAGGAAAAAATAAGAGCAAGTTTGATGGCCCGTTAAAGAAACAACCTACAAATTGTTTTATGGAAAACCATCTAAATAAACCTAACCACATACTCACACCTGTATTGCCAGCAGCATCCAGAACATTTATAGCATTAGAACACAAAAAAACTAAAGGAGGATAACACCAGAAAAGCAAAATTTGAAGTACGCACAATGCAACAGCTGTAAATACAAAGATATATCAAATGAACAGCTGCCAAAATATATTACATAATACTACGCATGTATATAGAAGTATTTTGGAGGATTATTATATTGTCTGTTGTTATATAATAATACATTATTGCAGGTAATGTAAACCTTTTCAGTTTGAGAGCCAAACATTACTGTCAATACTCCAGGACAGAGTCTCTGCCTTGTTCTTCCCTTTGCATTGCTCAGGTGGCAATGACAGTGGAAATCACCCACAGGTTCCCTGCTGGATTCCCTAATGTGGGTACAGCGCTGGCATAACCAGCTCCTACGTCCTCCTTCCCTTGCTGCAGTCACTGGTGCAGAGGGATGTGCTGAGGGTGGGCAGAGGAAGTGGCTGTAACACGCAGTACTCCAGCTATAACCAGTTGACCTAGGACATCCTGTCAATCATAAACAGTTAGTACAACTTAGAGCAGCCTCCAAGCTACTCTAACCTATGGCTGGTGCAAAGAATCTGGGAACAATAACTGTTGTTCTGTCTGCTTCTCCTTTTTTTCACGACTTCTCCCAGGCTAAGCTGAGTGGCCAGGTGAGGGCGGGGACCCATCTTTGCTAGACAGGCTCCTAGACTCAGGCAGAGCCAGTTGAGCTCTCATCCTGCTTTCTCCAAGAATCTCACAACCTGGCAGGGAAGCAGGCAATGAAGCAGCCAGAACTACTATCTTCTCTCCTTCCTGCACAGCAGCAGGCAGCCATGAGGGAGCTGCTCAGTACTTGTTGCAGAGCTGCTCCCACAGCTGCATGGGAAGTAGTGCTCCCTACTTCCACCCCCCACAGTGGCAGATGCAAACCAAATGTTTCAGGTTAAAAACCACAGCACGCAGTTCAGGGAAACATTTTCAGTTCTTAACCAAACACTAATCTTAACGCAGGGCCTCTAGGGCCTCAGTTTAGCCTCAAGGCGACCTGGGCCACTGTATTTATTGGGACTGCTTTACCTATCCTTTCCTCTTGGAAGGCAGGCTGCCTAAGTACCCTGACTGCAACAGTACAGGTCTCTGAAGGAGAAAAAAGTTATTATGAATATGTCAGAAACTTCTAAAATAAATTTTTCTACACATGAAGTCACACAAATTTAAGGTCCAACATATTGCAGTCTACTCGAGCTGGATCTGGATCAACTGATACAGAAGTGATTCCTGGTTTTCAGATGATATAATGCACTAAGATGTAGCCCTAATGGTTCATCAAAAATAACTATTTAAATCAATCATGGGTCTAAAGTTGAATATTTCCCCATCTTTGCCCTTTCACCATTTTAATTTTGTGGTGGAATTTGTATATTTGTTGGATAAAACATTTTTATGGCTGAGTTTAGTTTTGGTTTATTTATTTGTCCCAATGGCAGTTGTCTGAATGCTGTTCAGGAGTTGAGTGTTAGAAATAGCCCTAGTGCAGATGACCTGGTGGACAGAATGCAGCTGACTTCCTAAAAGGTGCAATTTATCATGAGGATATCATAGTCACACAACACACTCTAATTGCTAAGCAACCTGCAAGCACTTGGGAGACACTTCTGCACTTGTTCCCCCTACAGCTAGATTGCCTCAGGGTATGTCTACACTGCAATTGGACACCCATGGCTGGCCCATGCCAGCTGACTTGGGCTTAGGCTGCAGGGCTGTTTTATTGCAGTATAGACGTTCAGGGTTGGGCTGCAGCCTGAGCTCTGGGACCCTCCCACCTTGCAGGGTCCTAGAGCATGGACGCCTATATTGCAATTTTTTAAGGAATATTTGGGTATATCAACACCATATTAACTGCACTCCGATTATATACACTTGTAAGGCTAGGATGAATATTAGCATTGATGAAAAAGGCATTTGCTAATTTGAACATGTGTATTTTTTTTCCTGTGAACCCCTTGCCAGCTTCTAATAACCACGGAAGTGATTCTGCCACGCAAACTCAAGCTGAGTAGTACTTGATACTCCACAAGTTTTCCCACTGAAATCAACTGTAGATTACAATCGGATTACTTGTACAGTAAAGCATTACTGTGAATGTAGGAGGCAGAACGAAGCTCTAGGAGTTGGTATTTTCAGTGAGTGACATTTTGTACTCTTATTTGAAATTTATTATTTTTTTATTTTACAGTCTTGGGGGAAATGTTCTTTTTTTTCTACTCACTTCTGTGCTCCCTGAGACAACAGCTTTGTCCACGTTCACCGATAGCTGCTCTTCAGTCTGGCATACTCCCAATGACCACTCTGCACAGCGGTGATGAGCCCAGCAGTGACCTAATGCATTATCATTGAGAAAGAATTGCACAATTTTACAACTTTGCCAAGCAGCAGTTGAGTTTCAAAATAAGCATCAAAGGAAAAACCTTAAAAACAAACAAAAAAAACAGACCTGATCTTGCAATCCTTACTAGAGATACAGAGCTTAATTTTAGTGGTAAGCGCTTGCAGAATTAGGACAATAGTCTTTTACTGAAACAGGAAGAGTAGGGGGAGGACGGAATCAACGATTTCTCTACATACTGCAGTTTTTATTATATATAAAAAAACCCAGATGTTTTCACACATTTATATACCTTTCAGCTTCTAGTTTTTGTACCCCAAAATATACAAATACACCTGTGACATGTCTGCGTGTACATATACGCTCAAAGTTAACTTCAGTTTGCCCCTCACTTATTTAACTGTTTGTCTGTATATTTGTCCTTAGCCTTTGAACTCCTTGGGACAGGATCAATTCCTTTTGTCTGTTGGGAAAGCACCAAGCACATTGTGAGTGCTACCATAAACAAATAATAATTTTAAAAAGATCACAAGGTGCCAAGCACAGGGCTGGTACATAAATTGTTTTGTAAAAACACTGTGATTACAATAATGAGCTGTCATCATACAGAGACACTCACAATTAAGAGCCTGCTGTACTCATATTGGGAAACTCAGACTACAAAAATAGAACTTCCAGGACTCAAAGTACCTGTTAAAATGGCTTTCAGTTCAGCTGCTGGCAAAAGAATGAAAACCATAAGGATATGGTATAATGACAAACTGCTAATATTTCTCGCCTCAGCTGAAGGTATTCTATGCTGACATACCATATAAGACTCATGGTATGTACCTCTTGGAATTTGCTATTAAGCATATAAACTGTATATTGCAACTCTGCATTTAGTAACACAAAAAAGGGACTGAAAGTAAATAGAAAGAAATAATTGTAAGCATTTTCCAATAGTGATGACTTGGAAGAAAAGACGGTTACTCACCGTTGTAACTGTTGTTCTTCGAGATGTGTTGCTCATATCCATTCCATTAGGTGTGTGCGCGCCGCGTGCACGATCGTCGGAAGATTTTCTACCCTAGCAACACCGGCGGGTCGGCTGTGGAGCCCCCTAGAGTGGCGCCTTCATGGCGCTGAATATATACCCCAGCCGACCCGGCGCCCCCTCAGTTCCTTCTTGCCGGCTACTCCGACAGTGGGGACGGGGGGCGGGTTTGGAATGGATATGAGCAACACATCTCGAAGAACAACAGTTACAACGGTGAGTAACCGTCTTTTCTTCTTCGAGTGCTTGCTCATATCCATTCCATTAGGTGACTCCCAAGCCCAACTTAGGTGGTGGGGTCGGAGTGAGACATTGCTGTGTGCAAAACCGCTGATCCGAAAGCAGCATCGTCCCTGGACTGTTGCACTAGTGCATAGTGGGCTGTAAACGTGTGGACTGATGACCAAACTGCCGCTCTACAAATGTCCTGGATCGGAACTTGCGCCAGGAAAGCAGTCGAGGAGGCTTGGGCCCTCGTGGAGTGGGCGGTGAGGTGCGGTGCTGAGACACCTGCCAGGTCATAGCAAGTCCGGATGCAAGACGTAATCCAGGAGGATAAGCGTTGCGAGGAGACCGGTGAGCCTTTCATTCGGTCAGCCACTGCAACGAAGAGTTGCGTCGTCTTTCTAAAGTGCTTTGTGCGGTCAACATAGAAGGCCAGGGCCCTTCGTACGTCCAGGGAATGCAAACGTTGATCCTGGCGAGTGGCATGTGGTTTGGGATAAAAGACCGGGAGAAATATGTCCTGGTTGATATGAAATGTAGAAACCACCTTAGGGAGAAAGGCAGGATGTGGACGAAGCTGCACTTTATCCTTATGAAAAACTGTGTAAGGGGGCTCAGATGTAAGCGCCCTGAGTTCAGAAACGCGCCTTGCTGAGGTGATGGCTACGAGGAAGGCTGTCTTCCAGGATAGGTACAGAAGTGAACAGGTGGCCAGTGGCTCGAACGGGGGACCTGTGAGTTTGGAGAGAACCAGATTGAGATCCCAGGTCGGGACGGGATGACGCTGTTGTGGGTACGTCCGGTCTAAGCCCTTGAGGAATCTAACAACCATCGGGTTAGAGAATACCGAGGACGCGAGTTCCCCTGGGTGAAAGGCCGATATAGCGGACAGGTGAACTCTAATTGAAGATATCGCCAACCCTTGTTGTTTTAGGGAGAGGAGATATTCCAATATGAAAGGAATGGGTGCCTGCAACGGGGACGTGGCTCGTTGTTCGCACCAACAGGAGAACCGTTTCCACTTGGCCAGGTACGTGGTCCGTGTTGAGGGCTTCCTACTGCTCAGCAGGATCTGTTGGACAGAGTGCGAGCATTGCCGCTCTGCCTGGGTGAACCATGGAGCAGCCACGCCGTGAGGTGGAGTGATTGCAGGTCGGGGTGACGCAGCCGACCGTGGTCCTGAGATATGAGATCCGGACATAATGGAAGCGGGATCGGTGTCTGAACCGAGAGCTCCAACAGTGTGGTGTACCAATGTTGTCTCGGCCACGCTGGAGCAATCAGAATTACCTGTGCCTGGTCTCTGCGCAATTTGAGCAGTACCTTGTGGACCAGAGGAAACGGAGGGAAGGCATAAAACAGGTGGTCTTTCCAGGGAAGGAGAAACGCATCCGAGAGGGAGCCCGGAGCTCGACCTTGTAGGGAGCAGAACATGTGGCACTTCCTGTTGTCTCGGGATGCAAACAGGTCTATCTGGGGAAACCCCCACTTCTGGAAGACGGAATGTATGATGTCCGGACGGATAGACCACTCGTGCGTCTGGAAGGACCTGCTGAGTCGGTCCGCTAGAGTGTTCTGGACTCCAGGGAGGAACGATGCCGTGAGATGGATTGAGTGGGCGATGCAGAAGTCCCACAGGCGAATGGCCTCTTGGCATAGAATTGACGAACGTGCTCCTCCTTGCTTGTTGATGTAAAACATGGCCGTGGTGTTGTCGATGAGAACCAACACACAGCGGCCACGTAGGAGATTGAGGAATGCCTGGCACGCCAGGTGCACCGCCATCAATTCCCGAACATTGATATGCAGGGCTAGCTGGGGTGCAGTCCACAGGCCCTGGGTATGGTGTTCGTTGAGATGGGCGCCCCAACCCAGAGATGAAGCGTCTGTGACCAGGTGCAGAGAGGGTTGTGGGGCGTGAAATGGCATCCCCTCGCAGACCACATTGTGATCTAGCCACCAGGTGAGGGAGGCCAGGACCGAGTTCGGGACCGTGACCACCATGTTCAGGCTGTCCCGATGTGGACGGTATATTGATGACACCCAGGTCTGGAGTGGGCGAAGCCGAAGTCTGGCATGCCTGGTTACGTACGTGCAGGAAGCCATGTGACCCAACAGGGTAAGGCACGACCTCACCGTGGTAGTTGAGAAGGCCTGTAGCCCTTGAATGAGGTTCGTGATGGTGCCAAAGCGGTTGTCTGGCAGGATGGCTTGTGCACGTTTGGAGTCGAGAACTGCTCCAATGAATTCTATTCTCTGGGTAGGTTCTAGAGTGGATTTGTCCTTGTTGAGTAGGATGCCCAACTCGTTGAATGTGTGCACTATTGTGTGGACGTGAGCTTGAACTTGCTCCTTGGTGCGACCGCGTACCAGCCAGTCGTCTAGGTACGGGAACACCTGTATCCCTTGTCGACGAAGGTACGCTGCCACGACAGCCATACATTTCGTGAACACTCTTGGGGCCGAGGATAGGCCGAAGGGAAGGACTGCAAACTGGTAGTGCACCGTGTTTACCACGAATCGCAGGAAGCGTCTGTGAGGTGGGTAAATTGTGATGTGAAAGTATGCGTCTTTCATGTCGAGGGCGGCGAACCAGTCTCCAGGATCGAGGGAAGGGATAATGGCCCCCAAAGAGACCATGCGGAACTTCAACTTTACTACGAATTTGTTGAGTCCGCGCAAGTCCAAGATGGGCCGCAGACCTCCTTTGGACTTGGGGATCAGGAAGTAACGGGAATAAAATCCCCTGCCCCTTAACTCTATCGGAACCTCCTCTATGGCCCCCAAGGCCAGGAGCGTAGAAACCTCCTGTATAAGAAGTTGCTCGTGAGAAGGGTCCCTGAAGAGGGACGGGGAAGGGGGGTGGGAGGGGGGGATAGAAGAAAACTGGATAGCGTATCCCCTCTCCACCGTGCAGAGGACCCAACGGTCCGAAGTTATAAGGGACCAGGCACGGTGGAAGTGGGAGAGGCGATCCCGAAAGTAGGGGGCTGGATCCTGGTGGATGACTGGGGCGCCGTCCTCGACCGCACCTTCAAAAGTTCTGCCTGGGTCCTGAAGGTGGTCTAGGTGGCCCTTGGTTCTGGCCGGGTTGAGGGCCGGTCCACCTTCTCCTACCACCTCGCCCTCGCCTCCGGGCCGAGTCTTGTCTCTGGCGAGGCGGGGGGGGGTAGAAGCGCTGAGGCTGCGGCCTAAATGGCCTGCGCTGAGGGCCCACAACATGCATCCCGAGGGAGCGCATGATTGTTCTCGAGTCCTTGAGGCTCTGCAGGCGAGAGTCCGTCTTGTCCGAGAACAATCCATGTCCCTCAAAGGGCAGATCCTGTAGGGTTTGCTGCAGCTCCGGAGGCAAACCCGAAACCTGAAGCCAGGAGATCCTCCGCATAGCGATACCCGAAGCCAGGGTCCGCGCAGCCGAGTCTGCTATGTCCAAGGAGGCCTGCAAGGAGGTTCGAGCCACCTTCTTACCTTCCTCTACCATGGCTCCAAACTCCTCCCTGGACTCTTGGGGAATCAACTCCTTAAACTTCCCCATAGAGTTCCAGGAGTTAAAGTTGTAGCGGCTCAGGAGCGCCTGCTGGTTCGCCGCTCTAAGTTGCAGCCCTCCGGCTGAGTAAACCTTACGGCCAAACAAAATCGAGCCGCTTAGCCTCTTTTGATTTAGGCGCTGCAGCCTGCTGGCCGTGCCGCTCTCGTGCGTTCACTGATGCCACCACCAGTGAACACGGTTGGGGGTGGGTATACAAGTACCCGTAGTCCTTAGACGGGACAAAGTATTTCCTTTCCACCCCTCTCGCTGTGGGTGGGATAGAGGCAGGAGTTTGCCATATCGTATCCGCATTAGTTTGTATCGTGCGGATCAGGGGTAACGCTACCCTCGATGGGGCATCCGCTCCGAGGATATTCACTATCGGGTCGTGCACCTCCACTACCTCCTCCGCCTGCAGGTCCATATTACGGGCCATCCTGCGCAGAAGATCCTGGTGAGCCCGAAGATCTATTGGAGGTGGGCCCGTGCACGATGTGCCCGCCACTGCCTCGTCCGGCGAAGAAGAGGAAGATGCCTCCGGTGGAACAGGATCCAAGGGCTGGTCCTGGTCTCCCTGTTCCTGGGCCGGAGCATCACCTGCGCCTGGGTCCAGGGCGTCAGGCGGTGCGGACACGGAAGCCTCCATGTCCCCTGGTGGAGGCCGAGAGATGGTGGACTCCGGGGCCCTTCTGACAGAGTGACTCGAGCGAGAGGTCGAGGGTATTGGAGCCCCTTGCTCCTGATGGTACGCCCACGGGGTCCAGAACGACCAGTGAGATGGGCCATGAGAATGGTCCTCTGTCATCTCC